>NC_141796.1:9616504-9884004 GCF_054643075.1 Acanthaster planci
CATACATCGGTGCTGGGACTGTGACTTCGAGCGACACTGTCGTGTTGAAGTAATTCAGTGCTGACGACTCGACCTCTATCTGGTCACATGACCCCCGTAGAGGGAGGACGTGGACGCCCATGACGTTCCCTGATTGGTCGGCGTGAATGGTGATGTGATCCGAAAGGCGCGACTCCACGAGTGCGCACTACAAACAGTGTAAAACCAACAGGAAAAACGAAACTCTATAATCCATTTTTGGGTAGAATTTTCCAGTGATGAAAGGTTAGGATTCCCTGAACCCTCACTATCGACCCAAAATAAGTTTCTGTGAGCATCCAGAGCAAAGATTTGATTAGAGCTTCTCACCGCTTTTGTAAATGACGACACATAATGGACCTCTTCGCTGTCGGACGGGCTGCCCATCTTGGTGGCCACGCGTATTCTGTAGAGTCCGTCAGTCTTGGCGACCTCCTGTGTACGATCATGGCATAAAATGACAAATGAATCTGGTGGAGCTTGGGTTGCTTATAAGACAGAACCAAACAGCCAACATCCAGAGGCTGGTTGTGTGGTATTTTGGTGGAAACTTGACTTGGATAAAAAAAAAGGAAATGCAATTTGATGTGGTATTTTGGTGGAAACTTGACTTGGATAAAAAAAAAGGAAATGCGATTTGACTTGTAGAAATATGAAAAAATTAACATCTCCTCGACATAAAGTCCATCTCGTTGCAGAGTGTGGAACCTGCTGACCCCGGCAAGCTCAGTGGTCAAGTGGTTAAGACGTCTTGTACCAAGAAGCAGGAGGTCGTTGGTTTGAGTACCATCTGAGTATAGCTTGTGAATTTTTTTGCACGCTCTCGGACAAACACTGAGTGTACTCAGTGTCATACATATACGTCGGAGGAAGGGCAAAACCCGTCATTAAAAAAAATGATTTGGTTTACAACACTGTCGTACAGCCCGCCCTGTACAAACTTTCAAAGTTCCAGATTTTTTGTCCTCTTTTTTTTGAGGGGGGGGTGGGGTGGTTGGGGGTTGACATCAAGTCTTCAGATGATCAGTACCCTGAGTTTCCGTTTCTCCCCTGCCGTCAGTGCAGTGGCTTGATTGAAGCTTCCTGAGCCTGCCTTCAAAGATCGGAAATTGAGTGTACCCCTGTTGGTGAACTTGGTGTTCAACCCTGGAAAGTTAAGGAAATTAGCCACACACTGAGGAAAAGTACACAATACATACATGTACATCAAATAAAATTCCTGAACATTTCAGTACACTGCAAAGAGAAATTGAAGAAGTCACTGAAAACTGAATATTTTTCTAAACTTAAAATCTGGACTATACATTTAAGTGGCTGCTTTAAGGTGAAGTTGGAGGGTAGGGCTTTGTATCACTAAAGCCTTTGTGTATTCGCTGTAACTAAATTACAGTAACAAAGAACAGCCTCCAAGGCATCAGCTATTCATAACTTCTATTAGGGCCGAGTCTATTCAAATAATTCACTGTTCGAATATTCGACCTTCAATTCGATCATATATATGAGCATTTGGCAGATCAGTGATGATTGTACATACAAAATCTGATGCAAACGTACACAATTGTAAATTCGGCCTATAGCTTCTCATGTCTAGGAGTATCTCCAGCGATTTAGCAAGATTTAAGAGATGAATAAAAAAAGCCCAGATGAAAATATTTATCCCTTTTAGATTTTTTACTTTTTGAGACATTGTAAGATTTCTGTCGCTTTTCATTTGAATCTGCTTGAAACAAGCCTCCGTAGAGCAATTTTCCTCATTTAAAACAAAAGAAACTTCGGCCTCCTTTTTCATGAAATTTCCATTCGGATATTCGGCACAGCCCTATTATTCTACATGGATGTGAGAATTTCAATTTTCATGCTCTGTTTGAAATTATTGTTTCATTTTTTCTCACCAAGTTCAAATGAGTGCTCAATAAGCAAGGTGTTGTCAGTGGAGTACGCTGAACCCGAGAATTCATCATCTGCTGGTCTCTCATGTCTCTGGTCTCCCTGAAACATGAGTGCAAGTTGACATGGTTGAAGGATTAAGAATTCCCCCAAAATTACTTAGGCATATACAGTTATCACATGAGGTCGACTGCAAAAACATTAATTTGAAGAACTTCCGACCAATTAAAATACAGGGCTAAAGAAATAAAACTAGTATAAAACATGAACTTCAAGTTCATCTATTCAAGTACATGCACATTTGACATAGACCATATATAGACATGTTCAATGTTAGGCCTGACGTTAGCCCACTACACGTCGTCTACATTGCATTGCAACTAAAGTCCAGGGTATAAAGTCCTCTCTCTGGGCCCTAGCCCCACAAGTACTAAGTAGGGCTGTCATGGCTGTGGTGGCTCTTTTGAAATATCCGTCTCTATTCTGTTGAAATCACTAAAATGTGCCTACGGCTGGCGTAAAATAACTTTCGCTGTGGCAGGAGGAATTCATACCCTGGACGTCAGTCATAGTGTAAATGAGGACAGCGTATAACCTGGGCTACATGATGTAGGCCTAAATACATGTAGATTCAGATGTGATTGTGAACCCCGTCCATGCCGGCCCCGAGAAAACTTTTGAGAGAAAAAGTAAAAGGCTATTCTGTTCACTTGTTCTAAGCAACCAACCAAACCACTAACAACAGATGTTTCAACCAGAATACCACAATACCTTCCTAGATCCGCTAATCACATGAAAACACGCAAAAAAGGCACAGGAAAATGACAGCACATCTCTCAAAGTGAGTGCTGCCATTTTAACTGTAATATATCTGCCGCTTGAGGGGGTAATCGTGAGTCGCCGGCCGCGCGCTGTCGAGTTCGGTACGGTGATGCGGGGCATGGCCGGCAGGTTGATTGGGATTTCCTTTTTTACAAATAGTCTAGTTTGGGAAATAAAACCTCATAAAATTCATATGCAATCATCAAGCCTCAATAACCATATCAAAAATACTTCCACGATTCTTCTTTAATCTGAGTGAATTTGTTGCGTGAAAAATTCTTGCTATGACACATAGTTCGCTTTTTTAAATATAAACCGGACGAGCGAATAACACAAAATGCGACCCCCTTTCTGTTAAAATGAAATGTGCCAGTTTGGGGAAGTGAAAGTATGAATATTCATCACTATCGAATAAAAGATCCATTGTCGATAATAAATTATCGATTTTTTGACGGCTGTGGCGCCCTTGTAGGAAGCCATTCGCGCGGAATTTCCTTCGTCAGTGAATTCGTTGTCGTGCCTCGCGTCGATCGATGACTCGTTTTTTTCCCTCAATTTCGTCAGCAGCTAGCTAACGCAACGAGCTCCGAGAGAATTTGCCACGCCCGGCCCGCGAATATTCGTCGTTCTTGTGCCAGTTAAAATACAAGGGACCTTATCGCAGGAATTTTGAATTTCACAGTTCCACTTGTCGGTGACTTGCGAGGTCGGTGTTCCGATTAAATTCACCTGAGTTTTGGCAGGTAAGTTGATGGATTTTCACGGGATTTTTGTGGTCGGCTCGATCAAGTGATTGTTCAAATCTGCCACTGCCATGACTGTATTGTTGTGTGGGAATTTAGTTCAAGCCGGAGAGGGTCTAATTGATGGGAATATTCGGCGTCGCTCTCTGATTTTGACAAGTTCTCGAAGCAGAGCCTACGGTACGCCTACGTAAATGAACTTCCATTTGACCCCTGCCGTTACATTGCGAAATTGTGTGACTAGAGAGACGAGCAACACGTCGCAACAGATTTCCTTCCTCAAAATAAGCGCTTGTCATTAATATGTTAAGTTTGCCATGATCAAAATCAGATGCACGACGCGAAATCAACATCGAGAATTGGAGAATTGCCTCAGGGTCAGGTTTCTGTGTTGCATACATGAAATAAGATTATATAGCATAGGAAGGAATGTTGCATCTTGATTCCACTTCAGCGTCTGTGTACAAAAGAAGTACAAAGTTTAGCATATGTAGGGAGACCAGATGGCCTACTTCCATGACTTCAAGTTAAGAAAACTTCACAACAAAATTGGAATTAATCTTTTCTCAGTCCTAGACTCACGACTCTTCAGCATTTCTGGGACGATTGACCTTTGTTGAGCCATGGAGGAAGAAACTTTGAGATACATTGGCCTGTGTTGGTGTAGTAGGCCAATGTGATGAAAAAAGTGGAGGCAGGATGCAACATTCTTTTTTCCATTGATTGTGGTAAATTCGTTGGACCACATAACTTACAGGTCTCAAAGTCAAAACTCAAGTCCACAAATCTGTGATAGGGTGTCGGTCTTCTTTTGATCTTGATAAATAGTCGCTGATCAGCTCCTATTGAAGCAACACTCGGCCAGGATATTTCTGCCAAGATATTTATGTTTTTTCCATGGTTAAGTAAAGTATTATGACAATGTCAACATGGCCTAAAAATGAAACAAAAAATTAAACCTTAACCCTAACCACCTAAGCCTTTTTGGCTAGGATACACCCTCAATCCCTCCTAATCGGCCAACAGCCACCATGAAAAAAGTGGATACGGCCTCAGTCCTCCAAAACTCTTCAGCAATTCCTCTCATGTTGAGGCAGTGCGAATGGCATCCTGGAGCAGTGTGGAGGATTTCACTTAATGTGGGCATGAATTTATGCATGGCCGAGCATACCATAAGGTCTAACCCACAACCTTGAGGCAATGCGTCCTTTGCAATCAGCAATGCCGTTTTGCCATGCAGCCTGAATCCTCCAAAATCTTCTGAAAACCACCTGGAGGAATTTGAAGGATTGAGGAGGGTTTGGGGTTAATTTTATAGCATTTTCAGCACTTGCCATAGGGCACTGATGGTTGTGTAATGAGAAAGTTTTTAAGTAGTCCTTCAGAATTCACCACAAGGTTTTTAGAGGACTTTGCAGGATTTAGGAAGGAAGGGCCCCGCTGCTGTTATTTTGGCATTTAAGGCTTGCTGCCTCGTGAAAGTGTGTGGAAAGATGTAGGCCCTACCAAGATTTTTAGTAAGGTTTCTAAATGTGTTAAAAAGGCTTTGACGAGGGTTTAAGGGTTAATAGTAAAATGGAGGTTAGCCGAACTTGAAACGTTCATGAAAATAAGGGAAAACAATTAACTCAATCGAGGCATTGTAAGACCGAGGCTTTGGTTTCCATAGAGATAGACATGTGTACTGTTGATTCTTGTCCAAATCCACAGGTCTGTACCTTTCAGTATTTTAAAAGCATTTCAACGTTTACTGTATGTGCTGGTCTGTATGGCCTGTCAGACAGTAAAGGTTGGGAAAAAAAGCAGTTGTCTTTGGTTGTCATTGTAGACAGGCTCTTGTGCTGGGAGGGGGGGCGTTTGGGAGAGGGGGAGCCAGGAATTCTTTTTGGGGGGGGGACAGCCCTGTCAGTTTTTTTTGGGGGGGGCGGGGGTTCGATTGTTTTGGACAGGTGGATGCATGATATCTGATGCCTTAGATTGCTACCAATGTACATGTACTTACGGACCTTTATACACATTCATGTACCTGTGGTAATTATTAAATTTTACCCCCCTACCCTCCTCTGGATCTGTGCCTGATTCTGCATCAGGGCACCTGCTACATGATGCATGACATGTAAATGTACCGGTGTGGTTTGGCAGCGACGTGTGTGACATGATTGAGGGCTGCTCTGGTATCATTTTAGCCGGTCGGCAGGCATCATTTTGCAGTCCTGCTCTGCAGGCAGTGTCGCAAACGTCTGCCCAGCTTGGCATTTCCTTTGGGAAATCTAAACGGCAACGGCTGCCCGCCAGGTTGCCGGAGAACCCTAAGCCAAATAGTGCAGCGCGGAGAGTGCACGGCTGTGTGCGTGTACGCGTGTGTGTTTTTTTCTTTACTTCACTGGAAAGTGGAACTGTTAGATAGGGTTGAGCTGGAGGAAATAACATATCGGGTACAGTACACGCATGTACTGTGTTTCACGTTGCAGGAAAGCCCAATTAAAGAATAGTTTTAATGGGTCGTGCATGTAGATTTCGGAGCAGGCCTTTGTTCGTTTTGGCCACTGAATCGAAACAACAGCACAACTTCCTTGTATAGACCACTCTCACTTTGCCTACAACTTGTCCGGGTGGGCAAAGTTTGCAGAAATATCACCTTTTGGTTGGTTTTCGATTTTACCTCCTACATGTAGCTGCATTTTTGTGAACTGTTCTTTTACTTTTGTACAGAGCGCCGCCGTAGTTCTAGCAGCCGCTCTTAGGAGAAACACGATTGTGGTGTTACCAGAGCAGACCCTATTCAAGGCTGCTACTTCATAGATTTATATTCAAAATATGAATAAAACAATTGAAAAAAAGCAATTTACTGGTGACAGTTTGACATCTTTCAGAGCAGGGAATGGTGCACATGCAGCAAGTAATCCCTAATACTGTACTATTTTTATTGACCAGAAAATTTATTGTACAGTGAACAGAGATCAGGTAAGCGTAGAGAAAAAAATATTTGGGGGGACCATTGTGTTAGATTTCAGAGGAGAGCCCCGAGCGTTTTATACAAACATGTATATGTACATATACGGTGCAGTGTATGGGGCTCAAACCCGAGACATGAAAGGAAGCACATTATGGGAGCACCCTTTTTTCCCCTTCCAACTTGGACCTCGCTGACAAAAAAGAGACCATAGAATAGCCTCTGGCTTGCCAAGGAAAAGGAAACAAGTTGCAGATTCAATCACCTTGCTTATAACTCTGCAAGGTGGAATGTGTTTACTAGTATGAAACTCCCTGGGGAAGTTAGGCAGGAGAAGTGCCCTTCTTACCCTGCCGAAATCACTTTCGTGTTTCATTGCCTGTGTGTATTTACTTGATAGCTTGGCAGGGTCTTGAGTTTGCTGTTTGCTCAAGCTGGGAACTTGCTCACAGATGTCAAACATACCACAAGTTAAGGGGCTGTAAATTTTCTGCCTTCTGCGAGCTTCAAATAAACAACTTTGCACAAATGCAGGAGTGGAAGAGGACATTGGTCATAGTTTGGGGTACGGAGGTGACCGTTAATGCCCTTGATCTCCTGATATTCTTCAAATTCTAGTACGTGTACATGTGTGTACATGTACACATACAGACTTTGAACATGTGCATGTCCAAATTTTGACTCTACTTCAAAACAAAAGCCAGAACGGGACGTCGGATGGAATGCCATGCCCAGAATACAGAAAGACCAAGGAAAAGCAAACTGTCAGATTGAATCCGGCACATTTACTGTAATATGGATGAGTGCAGGTCTTTGAAAGCATGCAAAATAAAACCCGTTACCCCAAACACCTGTTCACTGTACATAGTTCAAAGTGAGCCCACATGTACGTTGTCCAGATACATGTACATGTTTTCATATGTGTACATGTTCAGTGCACATTTCCTGGTAGTACGTGTACAGTACATTCTGCATTACCTGTTTAGGGAGCAAGAGGTCGTCGTGAAGTATTTGTGCGTGCTTTGTTTGCTCCTGAAGCTCTGAATAGCTTGCCCTGCATTCCAGCGGAAAAAAGAAATTCACCTGATGATTCATGCAGCTCTGGAAAGAGCAAGTGAAGTACTCGGTAATACTGTACATGTATGTATGTAAATACTGGTACCCTATATCATGCTGGTAATGGTGTATATACCCAACTGTACACGTACATGACTTTGTGTAAAGAGAAAGTTGGCCGGGGAAAAATGGTATTTTCGGATTTTGTTTTCCTTTTTTTCATATTGTATCCTTTCTCCATTCCGTATCAGTTGTCATTATTGTACCGGTACTTTGAGAAGTCTGCTTGGAAATTTTTCTCCTTGTTTTTCCGTCAGGGACAAATAGATTAAAATATCCACCCAGAACTTTAGGGTGACCTTGATCTGAAGGACTGTGGAAGGTAGAGACCGCCCTTCATTTTTCATCGAGATTGGTGACTGTTGAAATCGAGTGCCATTGGTTTCCTGATCAGTGGAGGATTTTGCAGGATTCGGGGGGGGGGGATGTCCGTTAAACGACGTCCAGGGAAAATCACACCCCGACAGTCCCAAATCCTCCGATTTCAATGTGATTTTACATACATGTACACCCTAGGGGGTTAGGACTAATTAAGAAGGGAAATACATGTATTGTTTTAAAACAAAAACTGAAAGTACTTGCACATGGGTTATAGTTCCTCGCTACTGTACGTGACGTTCAGAGTGTCGCTTCCCGATAATCATTTTGAGAACACTTCTTATCAGTGATACAACTGCCTCATCACCCTTCACAAATGTGCAGCTACTTGCACTGCTTTGTAAGATAACAGAGAGCACTAGGACACTGAGGGATTTTAAAAAAAATGGTTCAGTTTTCACAGTGTCTTAGAGTTAATGAATGTCTTTGTTTAGAGCATGCATGCCGCTTGGTACCGTGCATTGCAGCACCTGCGTCTTTGGTCAGGGCATTGAGTTACACTTTTTGATTGCACATGTATTTGGATTCGTAATCCTTTTTCTGAGTGGTTCAGAATGGCATGGTGAAGCCGTCCCCGACCGTGCATTTTTGTAATTAATAGTGACGTCATTCGCTACAGCAATATCCACTATACATTGCAGGACATGTGTACGGTGTATGTATGTTCACATAAATGCTAATTGCGATCTGTGTCTCCTACGTGTAGGTGTAGATACCCGGGGATGTTGTGTTACTTTTTTTTGTAAGGTAGTTCCCATCAACAAAATATGTGACCCTCTCTGTGAAAATGAGTCTTAAGTTGCCTGAGCCACTTTGGAGTAAAAAGTCCTTCAGAATAATGTTGCATAGTGTAAATTAATAGGAACCCACAGCATTTGTCACCATGGAGTATCCACTTTTATCAGGATGCCAAACTGAGTGATACATCAAACCAAAAAACTCAATTTGCTCTTTCCGATACAAATGAAAACTCAAAAAGTGGCCCTGGCGACTTCAGACTCATTTTCACAGAAATGTCAGAATGGGTCACATATAGACATCCATCAAAACCCCAGTTGCCAACACTTGTTCAGTCTGCTACATGAATTCCTCCGTGTCCAGGGCAAGATGTTTCATCATTCTCATCTGCGTTTTTTTCTCTTTTGGTGCCGCCAGCAACCCTGGGATTCTTCAACAGCATCTAATCATTATACTAGGGCGGGTATGGCCGTTTAGAATGAAGATCTCGTTTGCTGTCCTCACAAACTGTCAAGTACCAGGCAGGGTGGCTTTTTTTTTTGGTAACCTTGAAATCCTCATGCTTACTGTGTAAAACGTACAAGTACTAGAACATGCACGTACATGTGAAACACTCCTGTATAAGGAATGTATGCTAATCTCCAGTGTTAAGAATCACGAATCCCCCCCCCCCATTAAGCCGTTAACTGCTTGAAGGCTTTAAGGCCTTTGGTGGACAACAATTTGGGACCAAGGGGACCCCAGGCTGTACATGTATTTGTCTGGAGCAGAACTGTGGAATAGCTCAGAAGTTAAATTGGAGTATTCATGTACCAGTAGTTGTCATAATTAGCGCAGAAATATTCGCTTATTACCTATGTATCTACGAACTTGTTTAATCTACGTGTAAATGCTTTACATTGCAGTGTAGACATGTTGATACTTGCCCGTGTGTAGAGATTTTCACCCTTGAGTCATGACTTTATCAAAATCTCCTGTTAAAGTTAATGTCTTTATCATTGTAAGCTTACATTATTGGTACAATGTAACGGCAGTGCCAACAGAAGGACAATTTGCACATAAAATTGAGTGCCCAAAAAGCAAACGATCTGTCAAATTACAGTATGAACACTTCAGCTGGGCGTTGACTTGCATATTTTTATTGAACATAACGATTGGATTTATAATCCTACCTGTTCAATGTGTCTTTTGAATGCCAAAAGAAAAAAAACCCACAAACAACCAACAATAGTCCTACATGTAAAACTCAAATAAACTGAAAAAATAGAAAAAAAATTGTGAGATAATTATAAAGTAAGGGATGGATTAAATACACGTTTATTGCACCTGAGCGTCAGTGGCTCGACGTACATGTACATGGATTTTACACCCGTTATGGCTCTGACAGACCCCTCATTATGCTAGTCAGCATGTTTATTTACAGACAAGGTCCCTAGGCTAATGACTACACGTCACAGCAGTTCGCTGCGCTCAGACTCGGCCAACTGCTTTTACTTTCTTTACGTTCGTTAATGACTTGAGAATGGCCATTTCAATCAAGCCCGGCTGTCTCGTACAAAACATGTTTGGTGTGCACTCGCAGGCTTGCGCTTGTAATTAATTCACAGTTGCAAAGAGTCTCCTGTGTCGTTTTGAATGGACAAAGTCGCTCAGTCTGCATTGAAAAAGACTCGATGGTGAAATTCAGGCCGCCGTAGAGTTCATTTTGCAGGGTGCTAGAATTTAGAAATTACGCAAAATGATTTAGGTAATTTGGTTATAATTCAGTTTTTCTTAAATATTTGACTCTGGAAAAAATACAGTGTTTACCGTCCGTCAACACTATAGATGTTTCAGCCAGATACTGTACGTATGTTCTTTGCACGTTTTAGAGACAGATGAATGTAATTTGTAAGCTTTGTGATGTTTGCAACATAGCTACTGGTAATGAGGCACACGTCAGTCAGGCTTCAACCAAACCTTCAAGGCTGCCTGTGTTTCTCCTCTGTTCTGTACAGGTGTCTGGCACAGGAATTCAAAGAATTTGTTGAAAGCAATTTGCCTAATTGCTCCAGGGTATAAGGACATCTCTGGCTTAATTGTATTATTTGGACGGTGTCCTCCTTGGACAGCGCTGTAAAATTCAAAGCATATGGATTCAGTGGATAAAATAATTTGTTGGCTAATTACATTTACATGTACTAGAGTAACCCATTGAGGGGTAACCACACAGTTGAGGATCCTGTCATCAGCAAAAATGTATACACGTACACGTATACAATGTACATGTACATACATGACGTGTATACATGTACATACATGTACCTACCAGTTCATTTAGGAGGAGATTTTGAATAAAATGGCAGTGGGTAGATCGTGGTCATGAAACACAGGCCTGGGCTGGGCATATTTTTTTCACAAACATGCACACTTTTCTCCCCAAGGTGACCATCACGTTTATTCCAGCCAGTGCCCCGTTTTGCAGGTTAATAATTAATCCGTTGTGTCCATGTAGTGTGTGGGAAACCAGAGGCAGGAACACAGTGCCACATTCTTCCGTGTACTGCTGCTCTTCCAAGGGGCTTGCAGGTGCAATGCCATTCTAGCAGTTGCTGGGCTTTAAAGCTACATGTACATGTGTACAAGTACATTTGTGTACATGTGCCGGTGCAGTGTACATGTACATTGTACCGGTACATGTACATTTGCTGGATTTTGAGCGAGAGGTTAGTCTTTTCTGAATTGACCTACATTTGCATGTATACACGACAGGTGCATAACATTATGTAGTTCAAGTTAAGGTAACAGATAAGTCCCAACTCCAATCATTTCAACTGCATCCTGTGGGTACCAGCTTGAATTTTGGCTTGTACCTGCCACATACTATACATGTACATGTACATGCACACGTACCCTACGTGTACATGAAGCAGGCCTACACTTTTTGGGGGAACCCTGCTCCTTGACCTTTGCACACTAAGCCATCCTGAAAGAAACTTTCCTACCTGTAATCACAGAGCTACACTGTAGGAACATAACCCTATTCACAGCCCTACAAATATGGTACATGTACCCATACCATACCAACTCGAGGTCTGGCATTGACAGATTTTTTTGTCAAAAGGACAGAGCCTTGAGTAATTAAATCTTCCTCAGTTCATTACTGGGTCTAAACCCACTCTCAGTTCTGTTCCAATATTTTGATAAATTCAGGGCCATTCAGTGCAGCCTTTTGTTGTGTCTCAGGGAGCTTCCCGTCCATTTTGTTTGGATACAAAGAATGGCATCGAGATACTAGTTGTGAGTTTGACATTTCCTACATGTATAGTACCTCCATGGTTTTAGGAAGATTTGGGACAGAAGTTGGTACCCACATACGAGTACTTGTAAAGTACATTTATGTGTATAAATACGGGGTACCGGTGTATTTGTGCAGCAAAGATTTCCTTGTGTTGAACTCTTTCATGAAAATTTGACAGTCGTGAATTGGCAACTGCAAACTCGTGTCTAGGGTTTGTTCTGCCAAGGTTAAACCTTGTTGCCATTGTTTTCGATTATAAAAGAAATATGGTTTACCAGCATCTACTGAAAGAAGGAACTTCCTCATCAGATTTTGATGATAGGTTTGGCAAAGTGACAAAGAGAAATCAGTGGTAAATCATACATGTAAGTCTGCTCAGCACATGTGCAGTGTGGACTTACGTACGTGTACGTGCACCGTATTGGTACCTTTACCCACAGTGGTACTCAGATTTGACTTTGTTTATAAGGCCAAAATGAAAAAGTCTCCGCTTTCTGGTCAGCGTGTGCGTCGGCCATAGACCTGTGTGTCGGCAAAATAAAAAAGAAGCGAGAAAGTACACGAACATATTTTAGGTATGAGCTTGTAAAATACATGTACATGTGTATGTAAGAAAAGGGGAGATTTGTGGTTGACACCTGCTATCGATACCGTACTCGTAACAGTATTGTCGTACATGTACATGTATCTCTAGAACTACCAGTTAATGTGATGTACATGTACCGTACTGTGCGGGACGTGTACCGGTTTATTTTCCCATTTTCAGTTCTTCACAACATGCCTCAGACTACGGTGCGCGGATGATTCACTGCGTGAGTGGGAAATTCTACGGTAGCCTAGTCCTTGTTGAGATTACCTGGCCCTGTCTTCCCTCCCGTTCAATCAGTGAGAACTGTTTAAAAATGAGCGCGTTATTATGAGCAGCAATGGCTGGCGACCGAGTCAACCGGACCCCTGGATTCATCGGTAATGATCACCTTTGCTGGCCGGGGTAGTTTTCATTCAGCTGTGACCGAGGAGGTCGTTTCCTTCCCTCCCCGTCTTATGTTGCAGTGACAGAGTCCCATTTCTATTTTTAAACTGCGGGCGTGGGCGGTGCGCTCGCTTGCACCGTACTTTGCTTCACCAGCTGTCGGGTTGAATAACGAAGGTCAATGTATGTACTGTGCGTGTATTAAGAGGGAACACTTGGAGATTTTCGGTATGAAATGTGTGAATGAATGAAGCCTGGTACGATATCTCAGTCAAGGGAATTAACAGGGTGTACGGCATGTGGTTATTGTGGTATTGTCTATAATGATGGAAATGTATATCAGTACAGTACATGTACATTGGACATATTCTAGGCAGGCATGTGTCCACGTACAGTATGTACATGTATACTGTAAATCAGGTTAATTACATTTACATGTATCAGCAACAGGGTACATGTACATGTATAGCCGGCATTCGGCAGTTGAAAGGGATCCACAGTTGACACATTTCTTTCAAGCGATTCAAAGAAGTCTGCGTTTTTAGGATCACAATACATGTATTTAATAGAATATCTTACAGTTGAAACAAGTTCAAAAGGTTTTTTTTTTTTTCTGTCGTGTTGAGTTGCATACATGTACATGTGCAGCATTGGTGAAGCTGTTGTACATGTATTTGTATATGCACACCTGTGCAGTATGTATGCTATCCGGAAAAAGTTTTTCAAAGATCAGTAGGAAGTCTGAAATATCAGATGAAGGATATGATGACACAAAAAACCCTCAAAATTTCCCCTTTTTGGTGGGTATTTTTGGAATTGACCAAATGTAAATTCAGTCAAACATGATCTGTGGTAATGACAGTACGTGTAGCTTATTATACCGGTAAACTTTAAGTGACCTAGCTGTGGAGTTTCGAAATCACAAGACGGCATGAACTTGTAATGAACACAGGTACACGTACATGTAACATTGCGTAAAATTTCAACTTTTACTTCCTTCAACAGTATGGTACCGCTAATTGTGCCTTTTCTACATTAGGAATACAGAAAGACGAGTGCAGTACGTGATTTTTATGAGTTTTCCATATTTAATGCCCAGCCTAGCACAGTGAAACTGAAAGTTTCCTTGGAAATCGCAGCTTGACAATACAGTGTTGGCTTAGTTGATAAGAATCAGTTGAGCTTGCCTCATCGTATTTGCTTTTCTGCTCTCTGTTATCAATTTGTCCACAAGTAATGTCTCTGGATCAATATACACTGAGGTTTTGATAATCGGATAAAATATCACTGATACTGGTTTAGCTTTGGGGTGGGGAACCATGTACATGTACTATACACTCTCTGCACACATGCTCATTCTTTGGGACATGTGCATGTACAATACTGGAAGTTCGTTGTTCAGTGGGTTGTTTTTGTGTGGCATGGGCATTCTGCCAGACAAAATGTTTTATGATACTACATATGTACACGTACTAGAGGGTCATACAGTATTGACGATATTAAAAAACTGACAGTTCCCTTCATAATTTTCTCGGTTTTTTTTTCCCTCACTGAATTTCAGGTCAAAGTTAAACCTTGCTTGCATAATACCGGAACCGTTTTATGAGCTTGATAGTCTCTTACTGACTGAATTAAAATATTTCACAGTTTGCACATTAGACGTACATGTACATGTAACATTTTATCAGTTTTTGGTGGCCCTGCACTGTAAATGCAAGCGTGACCACAAAAAGAAATTTCCCTACGGGAACAATTTCCCGGAAAAATTTCCTTGACTGAAATGCAGGTAAGGTAAAATGCTGCCATTGCAGGCCTACATGTACGTGTAACATTGACAAATGAGGAAAACTGCACTACATGTACCGGTATATGGATATGTACCGTATACGTGTATAAAAATTACCTCATAAGGGTACCAATTGTACGCATGTACCATACGTGTACATTTTTGTGTACAGTACATGTATATGTACTTGTTCCTTTCTTGTAAAGAAAGATGTTACGGGTTCTAATTTCACCACTCCTTTCCTCACGGGGTCGCAGAGATTTGTCTCTTGCCTTCAGGGAGAAAGCAATCATTCTCCGTGGCAAAATAGCGGGGTTCCGTCTGATCACTGCTGCCGAGATCTTTTGTCGTTTAACACTTCTTCATTTGATGGTAATGGCTCTGCTCTGGGAGATGCGGGCTCGTACTAGTTCACGTCGGTACATGCCGTCATGGTACGAGGGGGGGTTTTAACCCGCAGGGGTGTATTGATTTTGCTGTTACAACAGAACAAGGAGTTGATTGTAAACATGGGCGCATCGCAAGCAACACTACTCAAAAAAAGTTAAGGACCACTTTTTTATTTGTGTGTCACCTTTTTATCTGAGATATTTTACTACTGAATGTCTCTTGCATCATTGCACTTTTAAACAAAAATTTTTTATTCCAATGAAAGCACCATCTAAAGTAGACACAAAAAATGAAAGATCTAGACCCCACTCATTGCTTGGGAAAAATTAGGCTACAAGTTTAGAAAAAAGTGGTCCTTAACTTTGTTTGAGTTGTTTATTCAGGCATGCTTCTTTTCCTCGGATCAGCTGATTTTCTCGTTTTTCACTTCACACTGGTCCCATTAGGAATTGAAACACACTGTACAAAATGTTGGAAATATTGGAGTTTCCTTGTTTTTTGGTTTCGTTAAAGTTGCGTGCCTGTATATAGGGTCATTCTGTAAATTAGGGTCACATTTTGTGTGTGTCTGTCACATCTGACACATGATTTTTGTAAGTTCAGAACACATTCTCTAATTTTCAAGAGTGATGAATTAATGCAATTTACCTGCCAAACAAATACCGGTAGAAATAGTTTGAAACCAATTTACATGATATTTCCATGTCAAATTACACAGGTCAAGTGTAACAGACAGTAGGAATACAAAAATGTTACAATTGTGGACCCTGAATTTGTAGGATGGCCCAATCGCAAAAGTGATTTTTTTTTCTGTTTATCAAGGGGAGGGAGGTGAAATAGATTACCAGATTTTTGGATTCTGAGTTTCCATGAACAGTTTTGACAAATGAAATCAAAGATTTACAACATGCCGCTCTACTAAAAATGTTTCAAAGTGAAGTGGCCTTCAAACTCATGAAGTTGTTTTTTCAAACATACATGTAATGTATTAGTGATGGAACTAAAATGCCCTGTATCTGCCTACGTGTACCGTATTGATTTAATTTAATCTAAAAACATACTAGTATTCTTACCTTGTTCCTTAGCAGAAAAAGCCAAAGGAAAAAAAAACAATTCTTCCCTAGGTATTTAATGTCCCAAGTTGACCCAGGGATGTGCCGATGGCAGAACACATGTACATGTACTTTCTCCAACTGGTGCTGCGGTATGCACGCTGTACCGGTACATGTACACATGAAGCACCCATGCATGGTACTTCACGAAAATCTCCCTTATTTGTCAAAAGATGGCTAATTCACACCACAGAGTGCTCATCTTGCTCTAGCTCTACATGTACACTCTCTCCTCTAGGCCTGAGTCAGTTTGAATAATTCACTATTCGAATATTTGACCTTCAATTCGGTCGAATATCCGAATATTCAGTTGTACCGACTTGCAGATGGTCGAGGAACAAACCATATACAAAAGCAGTTGCAAACAGACACAGTCGCACATTATAATCACTATAATAGTTTTCATGTCATGGGAATCTCCAGCCACGATTTAGCAAGATTTAAGAGACGAACAATAATTCTTTTCCTGTTGAAAATGTATATGTTCCTTTTACATTTTTTAATGAATAATGTACTTTTCAAATCATTGTGAGGTTTCATTTGAATTTACTTTGAGCAAGCCCCTACAGTGCAATTTTTCTTATTTAAAACAAAAGAAAATTCTCCCTTCCTTTTTGACATTAATTTTGCATTTGAATATTCAAATTTGAAATATACATGTAATATTCGTATATTCGATGATCAATCGAATATTCGGTTATTCGGATATTCGGCACAACCTTACTCTCCTCTGCAATGACCCTCCCCAGAGTATGGGTGAAACAGGCTCTAATTTGATTGCATCAAATTGACATTCCGTTCACAGGAGTTGGCACCCCAGGGGCAGGGAAAGACAGGGACCAGGTCTGCAGCTCTGTGTGGAGATAAATTATGCATTGGGCCTGCAGGGATGGATTTTCTTCCAGTGTGGGAGGTGGGGGAATAGCATTTTACAACACTGGCCTGTGAAGACTTTAGAGGCTTTGCGTCAGTCATTTCCTGTAGCCATCTTGCAAGCCAGTTGTTTTGTTCCAGAGGGATAATTCCTTTATACAAACCCTGTGCATCCAAAGCATTGACCTGCAATATGGCAGCGGGGCAAACCTCCTACAGTATATTGTACCTGGTAAATCATGTACCGTATACCGGTACATGTACTGGTACATGTGTTTAAATTGAGCACCGACAACCATGGCTGAATTAACATTCTGCACCAAGCTTTGGGGTACCGTTACATGCACATGTAGACTTGTAAGCAGTCGATACTGGTACGGTACCAGTACTCATGCTGGTAATTTGAAAGGAAAAATTGGGACTTGTCTCTAATTGGTGATATTTTGAGAGTCCCGTCATGGCGGCACATGCCTGTACACGTTATATAATGAGCACATGGACTTGGTATCCTGTCAAGCAGTGCACATGTGAGAACACTGTACCGATATAATTACTGATTGCAAAGTGCACTCGCTGCTTGCACTTTCTTTTCCAGGCAGAAGTTCATGTACTGTTTAAGCCACCTGCATGTTTCAACCAATTAAGAAAGTGACCAGACACGCAGGGATTGATTTGAGCAGAATTTATTTGTATTCGTACATATACATGTACACCTGTACATGTAGTTTACACGTATTCATGGGTACATGTGTGTGCTGTTCGTGGAAGCCTTTTAAATGAAAGCTGAAATAATGAGAGCTGTGATTAACATGATTCCTGAAATATTGCTGTTTTTCCACACGCCTCAACTCCATCTGCCGGGAGAGACACAGTCATGTAATACATTTTGTCCCTGAACTGAAAAAATAAACAGTTCCCCTCATTGATGTGTAAACAGTTCCTCATAGAATCAGCACAGTATAAACACTCGACGCCAACTCCCGGACCCTTGCTAAATCAAAACTCCCTCACAGCGCGAGGCTATTGACTCTGTAACGGCCGTCTCTGCTCTGCCCGAGCTCTTTGTGATATGAAAATCGTCCCGGAGGTATCGACTTTTTTTACTGTGGCGGAGGTGTTTGAATACGTTCGTGCATGTATACAGAGGTATACACTATGTGCTCAGTGCGTGGCTTTGCCGAGAAGAAGAACACGGCACAACAGTTTGTAAATGTCTTCAAGAGCAGTTTGTTTTAGCCCCCCCCCATCGAGCCAACATTCTTCTGTTACGAGTACCAACAGGACCTGCCTGCTTTGTTGAGTTTTTCCAGATGTTATGGCGATTACATACCAGTCCTGGTTATGACATGGGTACATGTAGTTTTCCTCGCATGTACATGTACATACCAGTTTATCTAAGATTATGTACATGGACACACATGTACAAATGTTCTACCGTACATGTACATGCAGTGACTGATGATAGGAAAGTGCCAGCAGTATATGTACAGGTGTATGCCTGACACTTGTTCTCGTTCTTTTACTGTACCGGTACATCACCTTATAATTTACAGCACAGGTACAGGTACCGTACACTGGGCACTATACCGGTATGTACGTGTACGTACGCAAGTTGATGCAACCATGTACATTGTACAAGGTACATTTACATACACGTCAATGTAAAAGTTCATGGCAGCCGTAATTTTTGTGACGGCAATTTGGAATTGATTTATCGATCGTTGGATCAGGTTTATATTGAACATCTGTTTAACTGGGTCGTAAAAGTGACAGAGATGGGGGCGTAGAGGGTTTCATTTCCATCACAAGATCTGTGTTGCGACACTAAATGTAAACATTTGCTAAGCTTTTGGTGTTTGTGGCTGGCATGTGCCCAGCTCTCAACTGTGAAACCAGCCCGTCAGAATTTGTCATGAAGGTTTCGAAGAAAGACAAGGACGCATGTAGACGTCCAGGTAGGAATTTTGTTCTCTTATGTGTATGAGCTCCTACCAATACATTTGTGATGTAAAGAAGTAGCTGTTAAAAAAAGGGGTTTATGTACAGAGTACCGGTATGTACCGGGTACCAGTTCATACATGTACAAATAAATATTTGTGCTTGTACATGTAAATTACACATGTGTATGTTCATGAATGTATAGGGCCGTTTTCCAATACTTAACTTCGTCTCTGTTGCAGGCTTCGTCTCTGAAACCAATTCCCAATTTGTGGGCCTGAAGCGTAAAATAAAATTGAAGTACTATAATGTTTGGCTCTTTTGCATCTTACTTGATGTTTTGTGGCACTATCAGACTTCCTGTTGCGCTTACAACTTTAAAATCAGGTAGTGAAAAAACAGTTGAAGCCTGAGACGGAGCCGAAGTCGTGTATTGGAAAACTGCCTACGAAAATCTTAAGCAAGTCAATGTTCCATGAATTGTGTTTTCATGGGTAGGATTATTCCGCATCTTTAAACTGTTCATTATTTTTAAAAATGAGACTTGATCAGAATTCATTTTGTAACTACGGTACCGGTAGTGTGCCCCTTTAATGGACTACGGTATTTTTCGGCCAATCCTGCTGCTCATGCAAATGAGTTGGCAGCTGTTGGGTGCCAGAGGTCAGTGACTCATTGTGGATAATTTGAATAATTGATGCTGGTGGTTAGAACAGTGAAGGTGTAAATTATGCTAATTTCTGACGGATGACCATAAACAAAGTACGTGTACATGTATGGGTGTACATTGTAGGCCCTACATATACAATGTACATGTACCTCTACAGTACAAATTCCGGTACACTTTTTCCTGTTTTTAAAAACTTTTAGATCTCTATTCAATATTTCTCACGTACTATTAAAAAATGAACCATATACTCGTACGTATTTAACTACTTGCACATGCATATTAAACAGGAGTGGAATCTGCCTACATGTACTGATACCATTTCAGGAAAATCTATAATTGATCAATGTTAAGCACAGGGAGAAGCGTCACTGTTGTTGCCAACCCGTGCACAAATACAACTACACTACAAGTGATCGATCAGGACAAATCAAGTATACGGAAGACCCGGAGGGAGGAGTAGGAGAAAGACAATTATTTACCCAACCAAAAAAAAATTGTTATGGTATTGAGGTTTTACTCTTTTTGTCTTTTATTAGAAATGAAGACAAGGTTATGGGTGTTTCAATTGGGTCAGGTTTGTTGTTGTTAACGTATGGCACGTACATTGTTTACAGTAGGTACCTATGTAACACTGTCTGACTGTAGGCCTCTGGTACCAGTGCATACATATGATATTGGCATGAACCCCATGACACTTGCAGTCCTAGACGCACAGGTAGGGTACTGTGTTCACCTTTTCGCATCAAGCTGTTGAGTGCTACATGTAATTGGCTAAACTCAAGCACTGATTACCATTGTTCATTTTAACATACATGTACGGCTACATTTTTTGATGGCCTTTTTTTTTTCCAACTACACTTTAGTTGTCATAGCAACGCATGGCAAATAATGTTCATCTTGTCCCAGTGTATACGCTACTGTAGCGGTACATCCAGGGGTGAGATTTCTCAGCTTTTAAAGCGGATTTCAGCTTTTTTTTGTTTTGGATTTCAGCTTTTTTTACTCACTGGCTGTGTACAAAAAGTATAGGAGATTTTTACAGTTCAGTTTCTTTAAAGCCTTTTTTCAGCTGTTTTCGGCTATTTTAACATTGTCATATACGTGTACCAGGCACGAAATGGGACAGACGGACAGACGGGTACCCCCCAACAAGTCCAATCCCTCTACACACTCCAGCCTATTGTCACTTAACACATCCCCCCAATGTCTGAAAAGAATTCCTGAGATACCAGTATAACAATGACCAACACAAAGGTGGGGGGGGGCTCTCTCTGTCCCGTATTTTACTTCATATGATTGGTCAATTTCACCCCTGTGCATTGTACAATGTAACATGTTCAGTACATGGACTAGTACATGTATGTACTTTCACCTAGATGTCAATGCTTTACAGCTGTCTCTACACGTACATTTACGGTATGCCACTTTGTGCGTGTTCCATCCTATCATTCAATTGACAGAAATCAGGCTTTTGCATAAATACTGTTACCGTACACTTGACTGGACGTTGTACATGTACCATGTACATGTAGCTTACACAATGCGCACAGCTGCCCGGGGTCGTGAAACTGTGCTGTGTACATGTACATGAGCCACACACTGTACATGTGCATGTGAAGGATGTGGTGTGCATGAATATATATCGTACAAGGTGCGGTCCAATATTGTACGGTACATACAATACCCCGTACAATACACATGGTGCATTTCCCCGAGCTACTGCCCTCATTGTAATAATATTCTAAAGACGCGACCCTGGCCGGCCTGCATCCTGGCATTGCCATAGAAACAACAGGTTGCCATGGCAGCTTGGGGGCCGGCCAAGGGAGCAGCTTGCTCAGGTGGGAGTCTGGTTCTCTCAGTTCCATCATGTCTCCTCGCCGAAGAAGAGCTGTCCTTGAGAAGTGGGTGAATTTAAAACCAGTTCAAGTGCCCCCCCAAAAAAAGGGGGGAGGGGAAACCATCATGGTAACCATTACATTTACCAGGGGTGTGAGAATTCAGGTTTTAGCTGATTTCAGCTTTTGTTTGTTTCGATGTTGACCCTGAATTTCGGCTTTTTATTTACAAAAGTATGGGAACTTTTTACATTTCACCTTTTTGCTAGCATTTTTCAGCCATAATTTGAAGTGGCCCCTCACACCCCTGATTCACTTGTAATGGAACTTGTATACAGTGTACATGTACAGTGTGTGAATGCCGCTGGTACATGTGCTGGGGCGTCCCTAATTAAAAATTCAAAATAATTTTAAAAGAAGAGAAAAATGAAAGAATTTGAGTAATCTAGCATCCACACGCAACAGGCATTAAGTTTGAAAGCTATTGAAAAATAAATGGAGAAAATTTGAGAAAATGGTTTGATTGATTGAACTGAATGTAAAATTACACCCATAGTAAAGTACCAATACGTGTACCAGTGCAAGAAATGTGCAGTTAAACGGGTGAGAGTTCTTGGCTTTTTAGCTGATTTCAGCGTTTTTTGTTCTGGATTTCAGCTTTTTTTCCTCACTGGCTGTGTACAAAAGTATAGGAGATTTTCTCAGTTTAGCTTCTTTATGCCGTTTTTCAGCTGTTTTCAGCTATTTTTATCATTGGTCAATCTCACCCCTGGTCACATGTACTAGTAGGTACATGTACCTGTGAAATTGCCCCTCATTTATTGTGCGGATTAAACTTCAGTGTCCTGAATTGTGCACGTCAGAACAAAGTCAAAAGCACTTTCGTACAATTTTAAGCCAGTGCACGGCAGTCTAGTGGTCGAAGTTACGGTCTCCCGCACATTAACGTAATTTCCACTTAGCCAAATTGTCCAGATATATTAAAATACCATCAGGAAAAAAGGGGAAAATTGCTGAAGGTTTAAAATTGGGATGCAGTGGTGCGTGCAAAAGTAGCGATTAGTGAGCCGACTGCCGTACAGAATGCGTAAATTAGCATGGCTACACGTGACCCTTTTGGGGAGAGAGTGAATTCGCCTGTAAAGATGCCACAGCAAATACACCGTATGTACCGGTAGGTACCTCCATGTTCACTGCCTTTAAACGACGGTACACATGCTAGCAAACAACCACATACCAGTACCCAGCACTGTTTATATTTTTTTTTTAATCCAAGATTAAATTGGAATGCACATTCATACACACTCAAAGATTTTAGGTAGGAATCTGGGAGTCGCTTGGTCGGTCTGTTTTGAATCGGAGATAGCATGGAAGGTTTTGACATACTTTCACAGTTCGTTTGCGTACGTGTATGACCTACCGATTATTGCAAGCCTTGCTTATTTTTCCTTGATGCCCCAGCTCGCGATCTGGTTGATGTGACTAGATACAGAAGCCAAAGTTCATAACTTTCACTACTCCCTTGGAAAACAAGTTCTGAATGAAGCCATCCATCACCCATTCTTTCTGAGATCTTAATCGTCAAGACAGGAATTCCCACGTTCCATGTCTGAACCTCTGCCTAGTGATGCATTCTGTACAATGTATGTGTACATTTACTCAACAGCTCGTTATATCAAGTGATAGCACTCCCCCCCCTTGTGGGTAATTTTTTTTTCTGTTGGGAGCCGTCTCTGGAACTGATGATATCTATGACAAAACTTGTCGGCCTTGGCTGTTGTTCATACGTGCATCAGCGCCTTCACATCATGAAGTGCTTTAATAACCAGTCGACGAGAGCATTTTGCAAGAATTCAGGACAGGAATTTTACATATTGCTTGACCAAGTTGGTTCTTTCTCTGGATTTGACAGGAGAATAACTTATTTGAGAAAAAGCTCATTTTTTCCCTCGATTCCGTAGCATTGGACTTTGAAGCCAAATGCTTTAGACCTACCAGTACAGTTGGGGCAAAGAAAATAGTTTTCCTGATTTTTTTGCTGTTTGAAACGGTTTTGCTAATTTTGTTTTTATGAGGTCAGACAAATTGTATCTCAATTTAATGTTCATAGTGTGTACATGTACATGTACTTCAATTGAAAATACTCAGGGACATTTAATATAGTTCAAAACATTAATATTTCTGAAAAATCACTTTATGAAAAATTTGAATCTACCCCCTCATTGTGTTTCAGAAACACTTCAGAAATGGTCCACTGCGACTGAGATGTGACCTAGACTACAGAGGGTGGCACCAAATATTAGGGCTTGGAGTAAATATCAATATGAATCGTACATGTATACATCTCTGGGGGGCTTTATTTGAGGCATACACCATGTACATTAAGTAGAGACCCATCTTGTGTGTCCTTGGAAAAGAAAAGTTGGTAGGACTGAGTGAAGTTGTGAAATTTGAGGAAAACTGTTTTTGTTCTACCAGGTGTTCTGTTATTTAAACTTTTTACCCCATCTGTACTGTAAGCGTAACAGTTGTATTCTCAGTCACTGTCCCAGAGTATAACTCAATTTTCCCATTGAAAAAAATTGTTTAATTAACCCGAACCCCCTAGGCCTTTTTACTAGGAACCATCTTGAATCCTCCGAAATCCTCCAATTTTCAACTTGAACAAATTGCATTCAGCCAAAATCCTCCAAAAGTTCTTGAAAATGTCATTTGGAGGTGTGCCTTCCTTCAAAATCCTTCAAGGTTTTAATTTTGTGTTCACAATGTACATGTACACGTACAGGTATGAGTGCTTTATACTGGCACATGTACATGTACATTATACAATACATGGAGTTGGAATTTTACACCGTCGTACAGGAGAACTGTTGGTTGTCTCCAAACTTCCTGTTTGTAAAATTAGGGACGGCCCTGCCCTGCTTGACTTAAAGAGACATTAGGAAATGGGTTCTGACGAAACGGTGACTAATTCAAGTTCTCAGCCCAGTTTGAAGGGGGTATTGTTGCACCCCTCTCTGGGACAAAAGAACGTCTCGTTTTTTCCGACTGGAGGCCGAGTGTTTACACAGATTGTTCAGTCACTTGACTGAACAGTCACTGCGTTTGGAGATCGCACAATGGGAGTTGGAATGTCATTGTGGGTGGGCCACGCCTGCAAAAAGTCTTGTGCCTGGTGCTTTCTTCAGCAGGGCATGTGCTTGTGTGTTCCATTCCAAGAGAACATGGGTTATTACATGTAGGTACATGTATGTATCTTTTGTTTATACATGTATGCTAGTCTAAAGTCGTGCGTAATGAGACTCATTATTTTTATCTGACGTTATAACCAGAGTGGACTGGATCCTTTTGGACACCAGGGACACATGGGTAGGGTACATGAGAAAAAGTCACTGAAAGTCTGTTTGCAGTTGTTTATGGGAGAAACAACATTTTCTTTTTGTCTGGCCAGATGCAGTGAAGGTGTTACAGGTGTGCATGTGTGTACAAGATATGTGCGCTGTAAAGTTCATCTCCTGTTCATCCACATGTGACCGCAAACTAGTGCTCAGAGGGTGTGGCGAAAGTTGGAGTCCGAATTTGGTTTCATTTCGGGTTTGCTGTCAGTTCACACTTTCTCTCAACTTGTGCAGTCAAGTCACACATAGAATAGCTGGATTGAATTATAAACTGCGACCGGAGATTGGGGAAAAGGATTTAACTTTTGTTGGTACTGATCGAGTCCACGATAAAACATTTCCCACGGTTGGAAGTCTGAAGTTGAAAGGTATACCGGTGCATGTACGTACATGTAGGTTACAGTGTTTCGTCATGTTTTTTTATGTGTTTGTTTGGCCACTTCTCAGTCATGACTGTTGGCCGTTTTGTCCGTATTCCAGTCTGTTTTACTTTGCATCCGAACCTGTGAAATGTACCACACAAGGTCAGATAAGATTTTGAGGAATAAGAATTTCTGGATTAAGTTGCAATGTTTAGATAGTACTGCAGTGCTCATGTACTGCACATGTACACGTCTGCTGAAGTATTGGTATTTCGTAACTCGTCAATACATGTACCGGGAAGTGCAATATGTACATGTACATTGTATGTATGTACACATGTACTGTACATGTACAAGTGTGCATGTCTAAGCTACCGGTACATGTACATTTGGGTTCTGCATATACATGTACATGTAGGAACATGTACTTGTAACCACATTGTAAATGACGTAAAATCTTCGCAAGAAAATGTCTACAAAAAAGGGACCAATCTGCTTCAAGTTTAATGGTTGTAATTAGCAATGTGACATGTAAATTTACCCTACAAGGTGTACCGGTAGGATGTTGAAAACAGACATTTGTGTGTTTTAATTTCAGAGATACACCTGTACCAATAGTTGAAGTGGCAGAAGTATGCATGTACATACATGTAGATCTTATAGTTGTTTGACTTGATCGATTTGATTAGAAGACAATGGACTAGATTGATTTGACTGGACTAGATTGATTTGAATGGACTAGATTGATTTAAATAGACTACATTGATTTGACTGGACTACATTGATTTGATTGGATTTAGTAGTCGCAGATGAAAATATTCATAGAAATGCCTGCTTGAAATCTTTGGTTGTGGAGTTCCTGAAACTTTGTTGACAGAATTTCACCTCTGCTTTGTTTTTAAGTTCAACATTTGATTTGTAATGTATGTGACCAGTTCATGTCATAAGCCGCCACCTGAATTTGAGGATTTACATTTTAGATTATCGTTCTTTGCTCTCATTACAGGATTTTTCTTTGTTTTGACGAAGCCAGGAAGTAGCTGCCTAAATGACAATGGAAGGGTGTGGAGCCAAATGCATCAAGTTTCTTCTCTTCATAATCAACTTCATAGTTGCCGTAAGTTCCCATATGAATAACAGTAAGATTGATTTAACGGTGTGACAGGTTTTTATTACGTTTACCTGGAATTGCCCTGAAGAAGCCCCCTTCACATTGTGGTTAACTTGGATATAATGGTATAATTTTTCTAGCGTGATTTTATTTATTTTGGCTTTCCCCCTGTAGATATGCGGCCTGGGCCTGATCGCCACCGGCCTGCTGATCAAGTTTGGGGTGACCGACTGGATCCCCATTGATGAAATCGCCAACCTGCTCAACAGCGAGTTGCTGCGCAGCGCCACCTACATCATCATTGCGGCCGGCGCCTTCGTGTTCCTCGTGGCAGTCTGCGGCTGTTTTGGGGCACTGTGCGAGAACAAGTGTTTGCTGATCTTGGTACGTAAAAGACGGTTTTGCCAACGGGTTTACATGTACATGTATGTGCAGATTGCACATACGCGTAATTCAAAAATTACATGTATATAGGACATCGCAATTGAAAGTTGACACTGCAAACGGAAGGGGGGCTTGCACTTGAGAACAATTCATGTTCACATTCATAGTGGCATTTCACAAGGTGTGAAAATATTTTCCCACGTGTGTGAAAAGGCTCAAGAATGTTTTACCACTCATGGAAAAAGGCCTTCAAATGCTTTTCCACTTGTGTGAAAAGACATGAAAATGGTTTCTGTTTGTGTGAAAAGTTGTGAAATTGTTTTCCCATTTGTGTGACAAGGTCCAACAGTGTTTCCCACTGGTTAAAATCGTTTTCACACTTAGTGAAATGAAAGGTAATTCCCTGGGAAAGAGAACAAGTCTGTTAACCAAGAATTACACATTCTTAGGTTAATTGTAGTGTACATAAAGGGTGCGTTGGCGGAATTACTCCTGTTAACACGAGTAGGTGCACGAGTATACTCCCCCTCTAGCGAGAGTATACTCTCGCTGACCCACGAGTCATATTCCAGCCGTTTGAGTGCTCACAAATATACTCGTGTTAACACGAGTAGCTCGCTCGAACGCAACCAAACTGTACCTTTCTGCTTGGCTTCTTGTGAGCCTCCTGTAAGGAAAGATACTAATTGCTGGAACCACCAATGTACCGGTGGGCAACTTACAAGCTCAGTGGGCGGAACACCTGCGCGGTGTTGCCGAAGTCACGGGTTCAGATCCTGCTTCAGTCAGTTTCTTTGTACACATACAAATCACATCTTCTTTGTCGTTGGGCCTACATGTACAGAAGCAATTAATGAGTTCCCCTGTGTAGTTTTAATGGCATGTACGTGCACATGTACAGGGTATGTACTCATATTGCAGAACTACATTTAGCTCCTAGGCTTTGCATTTGCCAGTGGGTTTAAGAGGCAAGACCACAGACTCTTGGTTCCACTTTTCGTGTGCCTGCATCTGGGAGCGCAGTGTTTATCACTTTTTTTTCCCCAGAGAGGGTTCCATTTGCCAAACCTCTCTGCGTGAGCTAAATGATAGAAAAAAAAAAAAAACCAGGAGCAAGAGAGGAGGAAAAGGGATGGAAAGTGACCCTTGTCTGGCTGGTCATTGTTGGTCAGTGGTCAGTCTGCTGCTTAATGAATAAAGTCCCCTCTTCCCTCCCCGGAAAGAGCCAAATTGATATTCATGTTGGTCTTCTGTCTTTTCTTCCTGACAGTACTTCTTGTTGCTGTTCATCGTGTTCGCCGCTCAGATTGCCGCAGGCATTTTGGCCGCTCTGTACACCCGGCAGATCTCCACCTACCTGGAGACTGAAAGCACTATGTTCTTGAAGGACGACTACAACAGGACAGGCAAGGAGTTGGCTACAGCTGCCTGGGACTTCATCCAGACAGAGGTAAAGAGAGCGAGTGACAGTGGCAATGACACCAGGCTATTGTCAAATAAGCCTCTCACAGTCTCTGAAAAGATTTTCTGTTCACATTGAGATTCGCATTTCACATAACATAAAAATGTTTTCACACCTGTGTGAAAAAAAATGAAAATGTTTTCCCAGCTGTGTGAACTGTAAAGTTGTGACAATGGTTTCTCACTTGTATGAACTAGAAAGGTGGGAAAATAATTTCGCACATGTTTGAAAAGGTGTAAAATCTTTCTCACTTGTTTCATAAGGCCTGAAATTTTTTTCTCACTTTTTTGGTGTGAAAAATGTTCTCCAACTTGCGTGAAAAGACCTGAAAATATTTTCCTGCTGTGTGAAAAAATTTCCACTTTTTGTGAAATGAAAGTGAATTCTGTGGGTAGAGAAAAAGTATGAAGAGAATATTCCGTTCCAAGATTTATTTTCAGTTACAAGGTACTGTCTGTCGTCGCATTATTTTCAAGATTTTGTTTACATGCCAGGCATTTGGAAGATCTGCAAGTACACGTATACTCTACATAGATGCTCGACTGAGATAAAAAATGGCATTTTGCAAGAATTTATAAGAACAGACAAGAAATAACACATCCAAAAACATTTCAAGTTCTGTATTCTTGAAAATGAATTCTCTGGGCTTAAAAAACACTTTTGCCCATGAGTTTTTCAAAATTTCTTTGAAAGCTATGTGGGCCTAGTACCTGCTAACATATAAATTTCAAAGAGGAACGTGTTTGCAAAAAGCGACAAAAATTGTCCGTTGTCCGCCTTTTGCACTTTGCCCCTCTAGTTTGCTGGGGTACCTCGCATTTATTTTGAACCAGGATTTGGGCTGCAAATTGAAGGTGCTAAATAAACAATCGAAAAGCCTTGCTGTCAGGGGAGAGCTAGTCTCCCCACTCCCCATTTTCAGCGTAACGAAGGACATCCTGCTAATTTATTTATATCAGATCATTTTTTTTTCTGTCTGCAGCTGATGTGTTGTGGTGTGAATGGTGAATCGGATTACAATGGGAACACTTATTTACAGAACAACGGGCAACCTTACCCTCGGAGCTGCTGTGCGATGAATGACTGCACCAGTCCGCGAAATTCGGTACATTACAAACTTCCTGAAGGCTGGTCCACACTTGGTCCCGAAAGTGAAACACGCTCAGGAAATTAGGACGTCACGTCAAATATGCCCACTCCAAATTTTCAGGAGTTGAACAAATTTCAAGTTCAGCGAATTGTGTCACAAAGGTTTTATGACGTCCAGTTCGTTCGCTTTCGTGTTTGCCTGAAGTTTGAACCAGCCCGAAAGACAGAAGCTTGTTAGCAGCTATGGCTTTCCTAAAGCAGTGTTATTCATGTTGCCTGAAGTTTGAACCAGCCCGAAAGACACAGTCTTGTTAGCAGCTATGGCTTTCCTAAGCAGTGTTATTCATGTTCGTCTAGATCCCCTTCAACCGCTGTATTATATTTGTCAGGAAATCTGATTTTTATCCCAAACAGACAATATACAGAATAGGCGCATGATGTTTCATACTGTAGCTTAATGCCACAAAGGTTGACTTGTGAGAGAAAGTTGAGCGATATTTGTGGCTTAGCCCCAGAGTTCCAGTTGCCGGTCCTCACCGTCGATGAATAGCAATAATTCCAATACGAACATTGGCTCTAAATCCTGGGCAGTAGGCAGAAGAAAACCGTAGGTAGCACTGGCTAAAAAAGTGAGTGGTTCAAATCTGCAGTTTTAGATGAAACTGTGGCCATTTTATCAAATTAGCACCAGTAACTGGAACCCAGGGCAACCTCATATTCGTTGCAATACCCTGGGATGAAAAAAAACTTTTGGAAATTTCTTTGTGTGACCTTTTGTGGCCTTTCCAAAAGCTGCGGGTGAATCCTGTGACTTTTTACACACTTTATGAATGAGGGAACATCAAAAGTTCACCCAAATCTCGTCTTTCTGTCATATATAATAATGCATATTTTTTCTGGAGAAGGTGTAGCCCCCCTTTGTCAACATAATCCACCAGTGCCTACAAAGACGGCAATGTGTAACATTTCACTGGACCAATATCCAATAGCAGTGGTGAATAAGCCTTTTGTGAGTAAGATTTGAATAAAATCTGGTACACTGAGTTATGAACACAACACTTAGAATTCTTCATACTAAAGATGGTGTTGCTATACATCGTGATTTAGGGCAAGCTTTTGCTTAGTTACATAAGAGACGCCTTGTGCCAATATACTGTTTTCGGTGGATAAGAAAGGCAGAAAGGAACCAGTCCATTCCAGAGATGGTGGTCGCCATGCGAAAGCTTGCCCCGAATCACAAGGTATAGCAACAGTGTCTTTAGACTGGGGAATTCAAATTGCTATGTTTATGTGCAGTCAGAAAAGTCAGTGTGCTAGATTTGGTTCAAGTTTAACTTGCAAAGAGCTTTTGTCAGATTTCATGGTGTTTTACATGGAGCTCAGACCAATTTTCACCTGCAGAAAGGTTGCATTGTTGCAGGGAAACAAAATGTTGGAGTGATTCCACTTGGTTCCAACAGCTGATGTTAGTGGAAGTTGAGACGAAGACTGAGCCGAAGCTAAGATTTCACAGGAGGGTTTATGTCGCTGCCATACATGTGCCATATGACATTTTTGTCACCTTGAGGTGCGAGATGATGTCTTGCTATCTATAGTGTCTGTAAACTAACTTTGGGTCTTTGTGGTTGACAGGGGTGTAAGGGTAGAATCGAGGGGTTGATATCGGACTACGGCACCATCATCGGGGCCACCGCGGTAGGAGTTGCGTTCTTCGAGGTGAGAACATTAGATTTTAACTGTTTGCATTTCACGGGTGTTGGAATCCTTCTTCTTGTTGAAACCCCTTCCTGAGACATTTAATAGAATGCCAGATGTGAAGCAAAATTCAGGACGCATGAGGAGAGTTTTGTTGGTAATCTGACTTTGAATATAGAAAGCAGGTTGCATGAGGATTTCAAATCAACATTGTTGAAGGATGAAAAGATCTTGAAGTAGACTTGACAAGGTCTTAAAGGTTTTGATTTGTCAACCTACAAGGTATGTTTCTCTTTGAAGTGGAATGTGCTCTGAAATACGCACTGTACAGTTCATATTTCTAGGGCTTTTCAGCTCATTTCAGCTTTTTTGATTTCGGATTTCAGTTTTTTATTGCTCACCGGCTGTGCACAAAATTATGGAAGATTTTCACAGTTCAGCTTCTTTATGCCTTTTTTCAGCTGTTTTCAGCTATTTTAATCATTGGTCAATCTCATCCCTGATATTTACGCTCTTATAAATGTGCTACTCATTTGATTGCATGGACCGGTGCGCTGTCCCGGAAGACGTAAATAACTGATTTCTATGGAGGATCTCTTAAAGGTCTTCGCTGCCATGCTTGTTTAAATCTTTCATCAAAGTCACACAAGGTCATGGCACGGCGTTCACAAGTGCACTCTTCAGCTTGACGGTGGTGCATATTTGATGGTTCACAGCACCCTGTTGGTTGGAGAGGTACATGTACATGTATGTTACGTGTGCGTGCCTTCTGTCCAGGAGCGTCACGCCACCGCAGTAATGAATTCTGGGTCCGGTCATCTAATTACACCATTTGGAACTGGTTCTGAAAAATATGCAAAGAGCAGAAATGTTACTGTTTGTTCCTTGATATTTCACACTGCAGTGGGATGCTTGTGAATTTATTTGTGGTCATGACCTCAATCTCTGTGCTTTCCCCTTTCTCTGCTCTAGCTGTGCTGTATGCTTCTCGCCATCTGCGTCTGCCGGAACGTCGGCGACATGGACTAAATGACTTCTCTCGAGAGGTGTTAGAAAAAAACAAACAACAGCTAGCTTCATGCGTAGAACGACAGGGCATCTTGGCACAAACAGGTTGATAATGCGTACACAAATGTTTTGTCGGCTCGTGGGTTTCAGGTAAAAGAAATCCCACATTATTAGATGGTTTGCAACCCACCAACAAATTAGCCAGTGTTTCGGTCTCCACAAAGAACAGACGACTCCCCCGTTTTTCTTTCATGACCCACAAAAGTATTAGAATTTCAAGGAGACAATTCATGACAGTCTGTGAATTCCATGGATAAAAAATAACCAGATAACTTGTGTAAAAAAAGAAAATTCAGAATGTGAATGTATGTGTAGATAAACAGGTAATTGGTGAGACTAATAAGATATATTATACAAAAGAGTGCCTGTCTCATCTGAACCTCAAGAGGGCGTGCTTCATGCTTTTTTACCATCAGGGTCGTGGGATATTGGAACAAAATAGTTTTATTTTGAGAGAGAAAAAAAAAACAAGGTGACGTACCTGTACACATTTTAGTTTTGTAAATTACTTCATCCCCCATTTACACAATATAGAAATAGTAAAAAAAAGACTCTGTAAATAATTGTTTCGGAGACTATATTAGGGGTAATAAACTGAAAAAATATTTGCTGCCGAGAGTAAACTTTTAGAATTTCATGACCTGAACTGGTAGTATTTTTCCGATAGCCTAATACCGTAGTTAGAATTGCTTTTCCTGTAGCTACGTATGTCATATGGAAATTGCGACAAATGGTGCAAAGATGCTGTTGTATGTGTAAGCAAAGATGACATATTTGTGCATTTTAAGAACTGACTAAGTTCATTTTTTCTATTCTGTACTGACTTAATGCATGTTTTGTGGTACATTGAGAAGGTAAGCTGTTGAATATGAGCCTGGTTTCTGTAAAAAAAAAAAAAAGCAAAATTATTGTAAAGGCTTGTGGCCTGATTCAGCCATTTTCTTGGGGTGGGGAAGGGATGCCAGATGTAAATGGCCCTGTGGCATGGATAAAATCAGTAACTAGTGGCCCGAGAACATGAAGTCTTGTGATAGAGCAGAGTTCTTTGATATTGAGGTTATTGTCTAATGTTGTAGCGGTTGCTGTTTCCTGTCCTGAGGGAGGGCTCATTACCATGGTAACGATGATGTCAGGACTTGCTGAAACATTTTGCGTGTTCACAACCACCAACAGAGCACATCTGTCCGTTTGCCTCCCCAAAGAAAAAAAAACAGCTGAAAAGAAGTCTTTTCTCCTTTCTACCTCTATTGTGTCTGAAGAAGAGATCAAAAAATGGACTTCGTCTCGACTGAAGATTTGTTGCCAAGGGAATACTGTCATGCAGGGGGCATTGTTGGGACAGCCAAGGAATCTGAAAAGAGAGATTATGTTTTCCTCATTCAAAGCTGGGTGTGCCCTGCTCCATCTAGGCCAAACTGGCCTAATAGTAGGCTATTGAAAGGTTTTTTTATAGAGCAGGATGATTGGTCATTTGACAAGAAGTTCTCTGTGGGTTGATCAATAGCAGTGTCCGTTTTACAAAACATGCATGACAGTGTTCCTTTTTTTTTCAAAGGGCTCAGGTGATGTGTTCTGCACAATGTGCCATTGTAAAAAATGTGCTAAGGTATATATTATGACAGGTGTCCAAAGTGGAGCGTAGATGTGTGCCAGTCGCGGGTTTTGTCTTTCAAAGTTTCCTCAAAGTGGCCGGTGGAATTCCCACTAAATAGTGGGTCGATGTACATGGGATTTTTAGACAGCTTTCCTTGAGTACGGTAGTTCGCCGCTGTTCTTTAGCTAGTGGTGTGTCGTCTGCACAATGGAAGTCGATTAAACTGAAAGTTGGAATTACGCAAATTCTATTAAAATTTGCAGTGTCGGCGGTGGGGGGGGGGAAATGAGATTGTATATGGAACAAAGGCCTTCTGATGTTGTAATAAATAGGAAAGTTAGCTTGTGAATTTGCAGATAGCCTAGGACGCTCTTCCGAGATGTTTAGGGCAGATTTGTGTACTACATTTAATCATTCCTGTGTCTGCGTACCAAGTAACAATTCCAAATTTTTGAAGTACAAGTCGGTGATTAATATTTCCTAGATACACATAGGTGTGACTAAACTGATTATGGTTATGGTCGTATAATCAGAGTGGAATCTGCTTTTTGAATCTGCATAATGTTTTGAAGCATACATATTGATTAGCTTTTGAGGCTTTGAATATTCATTGGTTGAGTGATTGGAATAATTGTGTTTTTAAGAGGCATTTTTTTCTTTCTTTCAGTAAATCTTGAAGCTTATGATTTTCTTTTTAAGTGTCACCACATTTTAGCAACATGCCGTTTAGAGGATGGGAGAAGTTGGTCATCCCTCTTCAAGTGTTGATGTGGAAGAGTCTAGTCTCCCCTTTCATGTACTGGGACGATCCATTTCCCAGAGAGGGGGATAACGGTCTTTAAACAATCAAAGAGAATCAGTGAACAGAGGGTTTTCGTGCATTATTTTTCTAATTCTTTGAGTTTTGCGACTTCGTTGACGTTTATCTGTTTCTAGCATGCAAATTTGAACAGAGTGAATGCTTTATGTAATTAAATTGAAGGCAAATTTAAATTGAATTTAAAAAAAAGATGCGCAAATGTCTGAAAATGATAGTACTTAGTACGTACTCTTCTCTTGTACCCATATTAGAGATTTTGTATTTAATCACACATTACCCAAACTGTAGTTGCTAGTCTTGAATTTTTTTTAACGGCGTTTAGAAATAATTGCATGAATTCTTAAAAAGGATTTTGTATGTATATACTAGAACGATTGTATCGTGTGTGTGTGTGTTGTGTGTGGTGGTGTCCTCCGTTTTGCAGAATGAATCCAACGGCAAGAGGAAACTATTTAAAACTCTATTTTGTACTTTTTACATGTGGAGGCTGTATCCTGGGGGAAAGAAAAACAAAGAACCAAAAAAAATGTCCTACTTAACGGTGGTGTTCAGTAGCTTCTTTGTTTAAGAGTCGATTTGGGGTTGATGGGAGTATTTCAATATGAGGCATCGGTTTGTACTTTGGAGCTTACAATCCACGTCAAGTCTGGTACTGGATCACATCTTGAGATACCGTTCGCTTCAGGTCGCCCTGACGGGTGCTTCAGAAAACCTGGAAATGCGTCCAGTTTGGAACTGCTTATGCCCACGTGCTGTATAAAGCAAAAGAATCTTATTGGCTAACCCACTGATGGTCAGGTGACCAAGCCCAGGAGATAATATCATTGTAAGCACACTCTGCATGCGAGTATACACCTATATCATGAGGCTGCCATGTTTGTCTTGTCCCCTATAGACCTATTGGCAGTAGTGATACAACTTTACATATTGATGAAAAGGGAACAGATTATTTTCCCTTCCAGCCTCATCTTGGTTGCGTTAGTTTGAATGGTAGAAAAGCAAGATGGCTGCCCAGTGATAGAGGTCTATGTCCTTATGTTAACATTATGTTGATGTGTACTCTTTTAAGACTGAATCCACCTTGCCTTCAGTTTGCACATGGTCGCAGTTCTTCAGACATGGCTGCCGTGATAGACAGGCACCCTTCAAGTTTAGCTATGCACCACAGTTCTTGAGTCAGGTGGCTGTAGTGTTGTTACATGGCAAATGCTTGAAATGCCTATGGAAGCCAAGGGCTTGTGGCTATGGCTATTGGCCATAGACATGCATGTTTTTGCTGGCTGCAGCCAGGTGCATTGTAAATCAAACGTGGCTTAACATGGCAGAGTTCAAACAGATCAAAGACTGCTTTACCTCAAGTGGCATGCATAACATACGTGTACGTTGATCATTCGTGGGCCCAATACTACCCAGTCAATTTTTGTGTGAAGGTACTTTAGACAGAGAACTCTTTATTCCTTATACGAGGTCCCTGGTGTTGTGGTGTTAATGGTGCTTTGTACTATAACTAAGAAATGGGTCTTTAGTAACGCCTACTGACAACCTTGTGTTTCATGTATCAAAGGCCCTCAGTTACATGCTAGTGAGGACCTTACTAATCCAATATCTGTACTATCACGGATCATGTCTTTTCATTCCATCTGAACTTCACCCTGTCTGTATTCACAGTAGGCTTCTTCTTAAGGGATATGAACTTTTTGTTATCCTTTTATAGGCATGGTAATAAGAAATGATGCTCAGCAACACTGACCAATCAGAAGAGATGTATCATGGGAAAGACATTACACTTTGATTGGTCAGTTTGGTTGGAAAAGCAGTTGTGTACCAACATGTACTACATGAAAGAAGTAAAATGGAGACTCATCAAGAAGCAAACTGAAGTTTCTTTCCTCTTTGAAATATACCCAGAAATGTTGCATGAAATAACCGAAAGTCGAGATTGTTCACAGTTTTTGTCTTTGTCAACATAATACAGGGTCCTGTGTTGCTCTCGATGATGCTTTTTATATACTGTAAAAAGTGTTATTTTATATTTTGTTTATTCATTTTAATTCCCTGTAAAATGTTTGCTGTTTTATTTTTACAGTAGCTGAAGTATATTTTTTTGGCTTTAAGGTTGATGACCCAGTAGGTTTCCTTTCGTTACTGTAACAGTCTTTAATCGGAGGAATGAGAGCTGTTACGGGTTGAAATACAGTATTGCAGCGCATAGGGAGGTGACAGTAAAGTTGCAAGGTTCGATGTAACTTGCATTTAAAGTGGCCCTCTTTTAAGTTTTACCCCCTCAGAAAGCGAACATTCTGTTGGCTTTTTTTGGTTGCCTTGGAACAAGAAGCCACAAAATTTTAAGAAGGCTCCTAGTTGGCCTAGCATTCCCATATCCAAATTCATCAGAATGATACAAAGTAGGCCCTGTGACTTTGTGGAAGTTGAAGTGTTCATGAAAATCAGCCTGTGTCACATTTCGTGACAAATTTTTTTCAGTTGCATGAATTCTGAGCTGGAATTTCAAAATTTTTAAGTGTCTAGTTTCAAAGTACTGTTCTGAAATTGTCCTCTGGCCTTTAAAGAAAAAACAGTGGAAGTAGGTTTTGAAAAGAATGTAGATAATGGCACTTGAGTCTTACACTATTCAGAAATAAGTGCCCACTGAATTAATTTGGAAACAATGGATGGTAAACAGTTTCAAGAATGTTTTTTCCTAGCTGTTATTTCAAGAATGTTTTTTCCTAGCTGTTGTTTCAAGAATGTTTTTTCCTAGCTGTTATTTCAAGAATGTTTTTTCCTAGCTGTTGTTTCAAGAATGTTTTTTCCTAGCTGTTGTTTCAAGAATGTTTTTTCCTAGCTGTTGTTTCAAGAATGTTTTTTCCTAGCTGTTAAGTTGGGTAGTAAAATAAAGTACAAGTCTGTGACTTAATTTAATGGATCCACATTGACTAATAAACGTACAAAAAACCCTGGTACTATAAATATGGACGGAAATGCTTTACGATTGTAATATTGTGTACATGTGCTGACCAGTGTTCCAGTAACTTGTGTCATTACGCTTAAATAGTAATACTCTATGTTTGGTGTATTCAGTAAAGAAAGGTGAATCAAATAAACGTGTAAAAATGTAGGAAACTGTGAAATCTCGTCGAAAATTTGATTGACTACTAGAAAAAACTTGGCGTGGACTTGGGTTTGTCTTTCCTCTGATGGGTGGGGGTGGGAGGGGCAAACGGGACCACCCCCCAAAAAGGTTTTTGGTTTTTGTTTTTAAATTGAGAGGGCATGGTATTAGCACATTGTGTATTGAAGTGTAATTTCCTCCCAGAAATTTATCCTCGCATTTCTGAAAGAGTAAGATTACATAAAAAATGTCAACTTTTTCGTCTACCCTAAGATCCACCCTCCCCCCAAATGTTTTGGATTTGCCTTTAGCTGTGTTTATAAAGATGGGTGGAGAATTGTCTCATAATTTATTTCATTGAAAATGATTATGCAGATGAGGGCATTATTTCTTTATTTGCCCCGCCATGAATAAAGGTAGTTGGTTTCACCTTTGACCTAGTTACTTAAAGCATTTTGAAACCCTTGTATAGCCCTTCAATCCTGTAAAACCTTACTGTGTAGGAGTCGACTGCATTCTGGCAGCTTGGCTAGCTCGAACAATGAAAATCATCCCTTTACATAAATGGAACATTCACAAATTTATTTTCAAATGAAATTTGGGTAAAACAACCCTGTAAGGAAAAGTGAGACCAAAGGTATGACACCAAACAAGATAAAGGACAGTAATAGATTTTGCTGGTGGTTCGACAAAATGTAGCCAGCCGATGAAGGGGCTCTCAGGCCTTACCATGAGAATATTGAAATACGAATATTCAAGTTGTATCCATTTTCTACAGACCTGCAAATGCCGTTTCAACTTTCTTTTTCAGAGCTTTTGTGTGACTGAACTGAGGATTTTTGGCTCCATCTCTAGTGTGAATAGCTGATCAGGGAATAAATTATTTAAATTTAGACATATAGGCGCTACAAGCAAATTTACATTAAGTTATTCATGATTATAGGAAGGAGCAATTAATCAATTATTGGGCGGGGCGAGTATGAATGTATGATAAGGTCAAAGGTGAGGAAAAAGGTCTGGTTACCAACCAACTGTGACACGGTGTGATAAGGAGTGTTGCCAGTTACAAGACTTTTTCTAAAGTGAGAGTGTTCCCACAGATACAGCAGACGCAGTTGCAACGACTGATTTCACCAAGAAGCCACCGTTTATTTGTCTAGATGTAAGACTTAATCTGTCTGGGTGAGTTTAATTCACAATGAGGTGTTATTCTGTTAATGTTAAATTATTATTGTGTCGATAAAGTTAGAGAGTTGGGCGGATATGTGGGACAAAACTAGTGACATTATATGGGATCAGGTCAACTCGGACCCAAACCAACTCGGACCCATTCCAACTCGGACCCATGCCAACTCGGACCCACGACCAACTCGGACCCACGCCAACTCGGACCCAATACTAACTCGGACCCACGACCATCTCGGACCCACAACCAACTCGGACCCACGCCAACTCGGACCCACTCCGTTTCGGACCCACCTCGAGTCAACTCGGACCCATTGAGTCTTATGGTTGCATCACACCAAATACGCGCCCGTAGACCGGAAATTCAAGATTATGGACAGATCGGTTACTTTTCGTTTCAATTTTATGAACTTTTTTATTCGCCTTTTCCCGAAGATACCCCCAATAGTAGTAAAACTATGCGCTCATATGAATGTAGCCGCCTGCCTCTATCCAAAATAGGCCCTCATTGTGGGGCTCTTTGTGAAAGAAATACTCTGAACCGGAATTTATCAATCCCAAATTCGGGATTTGTATAAATAATTCTATGACCCCTCGTGATTATGGCACGTCTTATTGTAGAAAATAGGAAACCGTGGGATCACAAAATATTAATAATGAGCTCGCGAGCAGACATACGATGCTTCAAAACCGTCTCCAAGTTTAAGCCAATAGGAAATATTCCACATTTTTATTTTAAAATGATTTGATTTGTCAGTGTTGTTCGAAATTACCAACCTATTTGCGTTATTTGGACAGTCAGTTAAGGCCTGTATGGATGAATTCCTCCATCTGCCTAAATCTTGCCGGTATTGGGGTGGGGGCGATGGGGCAAGGTGGAGGTGTAAGACTTGCCAGGCAAAAAAAATTGAAAAGTGAGGTGGGGGATAACACCATTAGACACTGTAAAAGGTCAATGTTCATGACATTGATGTATATCTGCAGTATCTGTTGTACGTATGCAGCATCTCTTATGTACATCAGAAGGGCCTATCTGTGGCTTTTTATTGCAACAAAAACTTTGGGGGCTGTTTGGTGAAAGTTCATTCGATTTCTGCTGGTGATCTGGATCTGGAAAACGGAGAAATTCTGGGAAACCTGTGCCACTGTCTCCCTGCATAACGTGAGAGGACGTTACAGCTTGGCAGCATGCAGTGCAAAAGTGTCATTTACCAAATGCTAAAATGTAAAAAAGGACAAAATAAAAATTTTCAACAAGTTAATCACGCTCCTGGGGTTGGGTCCGAGTTGACTCAGGGCGGGTCCGAGTTGATCGTGGGTCCGAGTTAGTATTGGGTCCGAGTTGGTTATGGATCCGACTTGGTCGTGGGTCCGGGTTAGTATTGGGGCCGAGTTGACATGGGTCCGAGTTGGTCGTGGGTCCGAGTTGGCATGGATCCGAGTTGGCATGGGTCCGAGTTGGTTTGGGTCCGAGTTGACTCGAAACCCATTATATGAGTGATAGGTCCTGGGCTACCAATCCATGCCTACCGCCATGACCGCGAGCCGTGTCTAGTCTCTTGATAATCTTGTTGAACATTTTGAATGGACCTGAAAGATCGGGGACCATCGTCCCTAGCTCATGTGTAGTCTCTGCAAAAAATGTCGCTTGTTCAACTTGAGGCAAGTTCGATCAAGGACCACTAGTTAAAGTAGTGGTTGATTTATGACTAGTCCCACTAGTGTGGCACGGACTCTCACTCCCGATCCATCCTTAGCCACACATCCGCATGCGCAATTTCGTGTCGGCGTACTGAACATTTCGGCGCACCCACTTATCGTGGGCGCAATTTCTTTTGCACACGAATATGATTCTTGACCTTTCCGCTTTCTAAAAACCATTTATTGAATGATTTCACTCACGTTATTGAGGCATTTTCCAGTCTTTTTGCTTTTATCCATTCAATCTAACGAGCTCACTTTCACAGTCACCATCGAGACGATGAGGGGTCAAGTGACGTAATGTTCAACAACCTTATTTTAAAGATGGTGACTGTGAAAGTGAGCTCGTTAGATTGAATGGATAAAAGCAAAAAGACTGGAAAATACGTGAATAACGTGAGTGAAATTATTCAATAAATAGTTTTTAGAAAGTGGAAAAGTCAAGAATCATGTTCGTGTGCAAAAGCAATTGCGCCCACAATGATCAGTGGGTGCACCGAAAATGTTCAGTACGCCGACACGAAATTGCGCATGCGGATGTGTGGCTAAGGATGGATGGGGAGTGATCGTCCGTGCCACACTAGTGGGGCTAATTCATGACATGCATGTGTAGTGTACTTAGGGCATGCATGTGCAGTGACGATGAAGTGGGAACAACCCTAGTCAACCGTTGTCAGGTTGTAACCCTATTAATTATGTTAGGCCGAATGCCGAAGGGGAGAAACGGTGGCTGCAGGAAGGGCATAGTTAACCATACATGTAGTTTGACTATCTCTGATCGAATGTTCATTACACGTACCGGTAGTCGATGATGGTTGGACTAGCTGACTAGTCTAGATAATTATTCGCGACCAGCCTACCGAGGTTGGCCGTGTCATTGGTTGCCTTAAACCATTTTTAAAAGCACAGTGCAGAGAGAACCAGTTATAAGAAAATTGTCAGAAAAACAGTATGTCTCTAGTAAATGACCATTTTCACTGTAATTTTTTGCTCTTTCTCTGGTCACCTTGTCTCCCCTTTGACCTAACAACCTGACAACGGTTGACTAGGTTGACGATCGTCACAAAGTTGATCAATCAGAGCAATTTGTATTGAAGTTTTTGGCCGATAAAGCGATCAATGTCATCTGCAAATAATCGTGATCTACATTCATAAAACAGCTCAAAAATTACATCATCATTGCACAATCGAGTGATGTATGCACAGTCTAGCGTCATGCAAGTTTTTTGTCACGTTGGTGAAGTATTAAAAATGGCTGAAGTATTTTGAACGTGTTTTTTTATTGGGAATACCCAAAAAATATCGCCAGTAACTCAGGGAAAGCCAATGTTACAGCAAGAGACTAGAAAACTGCCAGAAAATAAAAATGCTGGAAAGTAGGAAATGCCATAAAGCACTGGAATTATTGAAAGTGATGAAATATTGGGATTGTGTACATGCATTTCTGGACCCACATTTTAATTTTGCAAAGCTGGTCAGCCCCTTAAAAAAACCCCCAAAAACAAAGGCAACGCTCTCCTTATTGCGCCGACCCTATTTTGTGGAAATTTTGAGTGTAAATTCTGAGAACATGTGACTTTCTTACTGATAAACCAGCCATGTAAATTTGAATCCACCATGTGTCATGCGTTAAAACACTCACAGTTTCTCATCGTAAATTCCATCAAACCATTCAATCATTGATAACATCAACCCTTCTGTCATTGACCGTGATGTCATAGTCATCTACTAAGGTGAATCCAAAAGTTAAAATGTACCGGTACATGTAGGTCTCCCTTTTATGATAGGACGGGGTCCCCAAACACACAATCCCTGAAAATTAATATAGAGATTACCTGAAAATTAACAACATCAACAAATCATCAACAAAGTCAGTGATATTGGCCCAATAAAATGTCAGGAAAGGGCAAACTTTTGTTTTCTGATTGAACATTTTTAATCAGCTCTGTGGCAAATCTCCCCATGTCACGAGCCTTCAACGCAATTTACCGTCGGTCAGAAGTCCTTCTTTTGAGACCAGTTGCGGATCGCTGGGTCAACAGTGACAAAGTAATGCTTTTATTTGATGAGCTTGTGATCTTGATTTGTGACTGGATGGTGCCTGGTGGTCTCAGGATGGACTTGATGCCGAGCTTGGTCTTCCATTAACTGTATAAGAGCTATACTGATATGCACCTGTACATGCCCAAAACTTGCCGACCAATGGACCCAAGGGTCTCTACCCAAAGAGCAGTCGATACTTTCTTGGATCATACCATCTGCCCATACGGATGAATGGATTAAGCCTGATACATGTATATGGACATGATGGATGATCCCCATACGTTCTAAATTACAGGAAATATTCTGACTGAATGCCGATCGCCTTTTCCTCTGGCCTTGTTGAGTTGCTTTGCTTGGCAATCGTGTACTGCATTATGACCTATTAGTCACAATATTATTTCCTGCGACGGTTGCCTACTGTACTGTGCTGCTGTGTACATGTACGTACATGTATGCGTGTACTGGCCTATCTTTATGTGGTGCAACAGACACGATGACATAGTGGAAGTGAGCTCACGTACGAAAAACAGCTTGGTGGTGATTCTTCAAAGAACCGGACCATCAGACTCGGGGAAGGAGTTACTTTCCTAGTACTTCCCTGTAGCAATATTGTTTTCCTGTTTGCTCGTGGCCATGTAAAGTACAGAGCTACATGTACTGCATAATGTAGGTATGACTTGCCCATTTTGCTGTGGGTAATGGAAACTACTTAGCAGTTTGTACATACATGTACATGTATGTACATGTACATACAGTACATTTATATGCACATGTACATGTACGTGTATACACCACGGAAGTTATGCTCATTTTTCTATGAACGAATGGCCTCTGTCTGCCCAGACAAAAGTAGGCCAACACTCTAAAATTTCGAGAGGGTATTTCCAGTAATAATCCCATCATCAATTTAAATTTCTTTCTAGACCCATGGTACAATTTCTTCAAAGGTTGTTCATAATTACGTCGTAGCATTTGCAATCTACATCCCTGTTTGCGAGCTTGTACAACTTCAATTTCTTCAGTCTCTTATGAATCTAGACTTATTTAAGTTATTTTACTAAGGTCATTCAAGTATGATCTGGTCCTTTTGCTTAAAAATGTTGCCCCCAAATATCAGAGTGTTAAATAGTTTATGATATTTATTCCAACAAAATGTTGATGAATGAAATTTATTTGTTTGCACTGTAAACTCGTGAGGCAACATTTAGAAAAAAATCCAAAGTGCACAGCCTATTGACAAATGCTGTTTGTTTTGTTTGTTTTAAAAATTAACTAAAAGGTTCTTCGTTTATTTTGATTAATTACTAGCATGCTTGTGAACCATGCAGTCTGAGTGATTTGATGAACTCTGTTCCCCCGCCCCCTGGAGGTATTTGATCAAATCTGTGAACCGGAAAGAGGTGGAATTCTGCCCTCGGTTTGAAAGAGGAGTGTAGAGATACAGTGTACGGTACTTGGGTCAGGGTCTAAAGACGGTCAGAAGGCCTGCCGTAATGGTCAACCTTGAGTCTCCCGTGTCTACGCTGAACTGCATCGGTCGATGCTATAAATGGACATTGTATGCCTTCAATGTGCTCTTCATGGTAAGCAAGCCTCGATCGTAAGCGTTTTTTTTACTAGCCTGCAGGAAATATGAGTTTGTACTGTGATGAAACTGCTCAGATCAGATTTTGCATTTCCCGTTTCCACTCTGCAAACTTCTAATCTCAAAAAGACACCCAGCAAAGCTTAGAATTTTAGCTACAATTTCAAGCTTCAGTGCTCAAAAGCAGTGGCAGGCAACCCCAGTGTGTTTGTGTTTGATTACAGATTACCAGTTATTCTTTGGTGAAGGGATTTAAACTGATAAGCTGGGAAAGGTGTTGAAATGTCAACAACGAAAAGAGAGTGGAAATCTGGCATCTCTCTCTCTCTCTCATGCTTGTTGAGTTTTCCTTCCTGTGGACTGTCAGTAAAACAGGGACAGGCTAAACAGTTCATGCAGGTTTGGGGATGTCAGCTGCACTTTCTGAGTTTGGACAGTAGTAGGGGCCAATATTTTTTTAAGACATTGCTGGCAGGGGCTTTAGAAGGACTGGTTTTTGTACCGTCCCTATGCTCTGCTGACAAGGAGTACGTGTAGGGTACCTCGAGTGCCAAACTCAAAACAGTGCTGTCCTGCATGCATTGATGAAAGCATTTTCTAAGAAAAGATAAACGACTGCCTTCTTTCCCTTCCAATGAAGACAAGTATTTACGTAGGTCTTGTTTCTGTTGTCGTAACTTGTAGTAATATGAGAGAAACCAAATTGAGGCTGAGTATCCATTGCAGGTTGCTTTCAAATGTGACTCTTAAAGATAACAGCTTTGTTGAACCACCAGCCTCTCGAGTTTGTCGACGAAAGATAAACTGTGCAACCTTGTAAAACATCCAAAACGGCAGTGCTTTTCCCGGAGTTCAAACCCCCTAACTCGGAACCCCTCAAGTGGAATGGGAACAACTTGATGCACTTTTGTGTCTCCTTCCTTGTTTTTTTTTCCTTCTTCAGTTCAGTGGCATAGCAGCCATGGGTGTCGGGGTCTGGGGCATTGTGGACAACACCAGCCAACGCATTGTGGTGTTGACCAACTCTGAGATGTACGTCAATGCCTCCTTCTGCCTCATCGCTGCGGGATCAGCGGCCGTCTTTGTCTCCATCTTGGGCTGCTGTGCGGTGCGCCTCGAGAGCAAATGCCTCATCTTTGCGGTAAATCTGGATTGAAGAATTTCATTTTCGTTTTTGCACTTTTGGTCCCAGCTGCCTGGTGTTGTGCATCAAACGTGTCTGTAGCACTGCTTAAAGAAATCATTAAATTGGCCACGGTGAGTTACCAATGAAACTCATGTATAATATACATGTATACTTCCTGCACCTGGTTCCCTGCTGATGCCCAATGAACATGCCCTCATTCAATCAATTGTAGTTGCACAGTGTTATGCACTGAACTGAGGTGTTATAATAACCGTGTGGGTGTGTGCGTCATGTCAGTATTTCGCCAAATGAACATTTTTAGCAAACTGCTGACTGTAACTTTCCAAAAAACGTTGGAAATGGCCTTCTTTCAATGTTTTCCTCCACAATACTGCTTACCAGAAAGATTAATTGTGCTGCGATTTCAATTCCATAACGCTCTTTAAACCGAGTAGGCTTTTCAAAAGTAAGTTACTTTTCTTGACAGCTCCAAACGAAGGACTGTATGTGTACATGTAACCCCTAATGTAAGCCTTGTGAGTAGAAGGTCTGCCCGGATCTTAACGATAACCACGTTAACGATCACGATAACACCAACAAACATCATTTGAGTTCTCCTTTCAATGGAAAGCCTTTTTGTTATGATATTGTTAGTTCGTAATTCTTTTATCTTCCAGTTTGCTGCATTGATGATGCTGATATTTGTTACCGAGTTTGCTGGCGGAGTTTTATCCTTGGCATATTACACACAGGTCAGTGCGGATCCTCGTGAAATCGATCTCCAGATGTTAAACACTAACCCTTCCAGACGCAGCACAGAGCATCGGGTGTTGGATCTTGTCACATTGGGCAGGCACGCCACTTTGACAAATGATGCAAACTGATGTGACTGGCAGGGTGTCTTGCCAAAGTACCCTGGAGGGTTAGGGCAAGGAGGCGAATTTAGTTGAGCATATGCCCACCAACGCAAAGCACAAAGCACAGCAAAGAGGAGCCAATCACGTCGGAAGTGTTTCCTCCATGGTCATGAATGTCATTCTCAGGAATATCGGAGCACATGCGCACTTCAAACTGCATGTAATTATTGTTTGTTAGGCAGCGTATTTGCATTACTTAATCACTCTTGGAAATCAAAGAATCTGTTCTAAATTGAATGTCAGAAGAACGGTGGACAGCAAATTGATTGAGTGACCCGTAAGTGTTCATTCCAGACGTTACTGACATGTTGGAGTTATTTCCTTTCCAGGTTATAACGCTTGCCAACATGGAGATGAGAGAGGCTCTTGTCGAGAGGTATGGACAGGGGACTCACTTTGAGACCACCGATGCCTTTAACTACGTGCAGCTGATGGTAAGTGAGTGGCCATCCTAGGACCCAGTTAACCACTTTGTTACCGCCGATGCCTATAACTTGGCATAGAAACTGAGCAATTTGAAGTGATGTTTATTGGCTGCGTGCGTGCACTGTAGATGTCGCTGTGTGGTCTCCTCATGGGTCGAGTTCATGCTGTCTGTTCTTGACACGGGTTTCTTGTTCTCGCGCTCAAACAGCGGGAACACGACTTAAGAACACTGTTCTCGGAACAGGATCACACACCACCTCCTCGTCAGGGTTTTACAGGAACACACGGAAAAACTCGTGAGATTTTGATTTTTGAACAGCCACAAAAAGTGGAGAGGTGGCTTCCAAAGCCATAGGCAATGTAGACAAAGGGAAGTTTTGCAACATCAACAGTAATTATTTTCCCAAACACAGAAATGAATGTACCTGTTTATATAGAAAAGAATTCAACCCATCCAAAACTTAACTCTCGAGTTTGTTTGTTTCTTCCCGGCGTTCGAACGGCCGACCCAAACTGTTCGTGAACATACGGGAACAAGCCGCCTGAACTCAGCCATGGGCACAGGGGTAGGACAACGCCCCTCGTGAACTAGTGGACTATTTTGGATTTCTAGCCTCACTTTCATTTTTTTTTGAACAAGTGGCGTAAAAATTTTGTAGATATAATTAAAACTATTTGCCAGTGTAAACTGTCATTAGTTTGTAATGAAGCTTTATTTCATTGCTTTCATTATTTACTCACGGATTCCGAAAATGATACGATAAGTTTGCTCTCAAATCAATATGGCCGACTCGTAAATGAATTCTATTGACTGTAGCCAGGTGTAACATACAGGTCTATTTCAGTCTCCACTGTAAAGCTCTGCTGGTCACAAAAGTGGAAGCAGTAGCCAATCGCGTGGCACCCCTCAAGTTATTTTCAGTTCTGTTCATCTGAACTCCCAGTTTGACTGCTGCGGCTTTGAAGGGACTGATATCGAGGCCGCCCAGCTGTACCAGATTTCCAAGTGGTTCGAGAACAACCTGATTCTGGTTCCACCGTCCTGCTGCACACGCGACGAAGACGGGGAGCCAGTCAACCTGCAGGCATGTCAGAACATGTTCAACACCCACCTGTCGTACATCAACAACATCGTAAGTTTCCGTAACGGAAACCCTGCCTTGAGGTGTATTAATTCGCGGCAGCAGCATTGGGAGCAGAGATTTGCTGCAGAAGCATGTGATCATGTTGAATTCATAGCCTGTCTTTGTTTTGTCCTTGTCTTTGATGGGCAGCTCCTAAGCAGGCTGTCATGTTTTATTCATGATCCTGGCTAATTCATGACTCTCACTGCTGTGTCCCTGCAGGCATGCTCTCATGTATAATTCATGAGTCATGATTAATTTATGGCCTGATTTAATCTGTCCCATACAAGAGCAGCATTTTTTTGGTGGGCAGCTCTTAAGCAGGCTGTCATGTTTTATTCATGATCCTGTCTAATTCATGACTCTCACTGCTGTGTCTCTGCAGGCGTGCTCTCATGTATAATTAATGATCATGTTTAATTCATCTCCTGTTGTTTTGTTCCTGCAGGGGTGCAGGGATGCAGTCGCCGAAGAGGGTGGCAGATTTGCTGTGGTCATCGCGGGCACAGGCATCGGGGTGTCCATGTTGCAGGTAAGCCTGTGGGTGCACTGAAGAACCTTTGTCGTCCGCGACAGTTCTCAGGAATGTTGGAAAAGCGTTCACGCAAAGAATGGGTGTCCACGTGACCAGAGACCCTCTGTTCATTTTTGCAGATCATCGGGATGATCTTGGCATTCTGTCTGTACCGGCGACTGTGATCAGGCGGAGAAACGGCCCCAAGGAGAAGACCGCCAACAGTTGGCGTAATTGAGCAAGGGCGTAAAGCTCTCTTAGGAGAAACCCGAAAGTGAAATTTCCACTGGCTTAGACATATCATCATCCGAAAAGCGAGCAAGAAAGTTGGCATGGCATGTCCGCAGATGTGCTGCAAGTTATTGTAAGTTGTGCCGAAGTTTTAACCCTAACACTCCTCAGTCTTCCAACAGGTGAAGGATTGAGGAGGGTTAGGGTTACGGTACATGTATGTGGATCAGACCAGAGTAATCAGTCAGATCTGTCCGTCATTTGAAACGAGATGAATTCACCAGTGCAAATTTCCTGACATTTCTCCACAAATTTCCTGACATTTCTCCGCAAATTTCCTGACATTTCTCCGCAAATTTCCTGACATTTCTCTGCAAATTTCCTGACATTTCTCCGCATTTTCCTTGTTGCGGGAAATTTCCCAGAATCGAGTCCCCGGTTTGTCCCCCTTTATTTTTCACATTGTTGTAGTCGAGCCCATCACAAAGTCTTTCACAAGACCCAGTCATAAGTGATAATGTCGACAGTGGAAAAGGAAAGCTTTTGTCAATGTTGCTTTGAGCAGCTTGTGAATTGGCTTAGGACTGAACGACTTGTGATGGACTCTGTGATGGACCCAACTACAACGCTGTTTTTTTTTTTCAAATTGGAATTTGGATGAAATCCAAATGAAATTGGAATGTCGTTCGGTATGTTCTTGTAGCCTCACACGGGCAAACTTTGCATGGTTTGGATTGCTAGATACCAGATTGCTTCTGTAATGTTACAGTACCGTATTTTGCACCGTTTAAGCATCTATGCAAAAAGCACATGGGGGGGGCGCGTCTTGACTTTGTCCCTGTTTGTCTGCAGTTCAATGAGTTTAGTCCCCTGAACAAACAGACCTTTGGGCACAACGCCGCTCCATTGTTGTGCAGTACAGAGAGACTAAAATTGTGTACCGTTAGGTCCGAGGTTTGCAATATTTCTTTCACCCAGTTCTAATGGTAAAACCTTCAGGGCTTGATTATGTAGCACGAGATGTAGCGGGACACTGGGGCAAAGCAAGATTCGGAAACAGGCCGGAGCATTCATTTTGCCCGCCAAAAAGACTGCAGTGTTTTTTCACTGGAGCCCCGTCTGTCCAAAGCCATTGTATTCTGTCAGTGTTTTCTCTGAATTGTGCCAACACGCGCCAAAGTTCCCCTCCAATTTAATGCTGCTGGAGAGGTGCATATCACTGCTACGTGCAGTCCAACCATAAACACCAGAGCGCTGACTTGTGTACAAAGTGATGCCTGCAGGGCACATCCGTGTTTGTGCCCAAACCTGTGGAAAACTCGAAATCTTTTACGGCTTTTTCCATGTGTCTACGTCTGTATTCTGGAAAAACTAACATACAATCAGCAAATGAGCGTTTCATTTTGCTCTGCGTAAACAATGCAAATGTGTGCGCGTATGCGCTGCAGATAATTTTGCCGTGACTTTTCAAATCGGATTTTAGCAGCACCCGATGCGCGTTGCATTTACAGTACATTACTCGATATGGATTCTGATTTTGAATGTTCCACAAGCATGCACATGGATTCGAAATGTCTACGCCCAGGACGGGGTCAAATTTTCTCCGCACGGAGAATGAGAAATTTGTGCTCCAGTAATTTGATATAGCTCAGTGAGCCCGACTGACTCCACCGAGTGCTTTCCGATACGAAGTGCAAACTACCGTAGCCAATTGTATCTATTTTGACCAGCTTGCCGTTGCATGTGTTGACTAGTACCTAAAATCTTGCATGCTGTTCCCGACTTAGCTGTTGAGCCTTGTCCCTTTTTTTTTTTTACACATGTGCACAGCCACTGTCAGGGTTCTGTCTGTTGTTGGCGTCCATTTTATGAACAACCGTTTTCACCAAAAAATGCTCCAACCATGTACTTAAGTCACACATGAATCACTTTATGTCAGCTTTTGAGGATGGAAAGTGTTTTACCTGTACGCTTGGCCAAAACCAAGTTTGCAAGGAGTTATACATGTACCACATTGCCCCTTCATTCCTGGCAGTCTTTCAAACCAAAAAAATGTAGCTGTGATTGTGGCTGTGCACAGTGCAAAAGCAGACTTGCGTAAATAGTGATAAGAAATATTTTTAGTCCTTAAAATTGGGCCATTCTTGTGTAAATTTGGATGAACTGCATTGTACAAAGTTTGCGCATCTTTTTTTTTTAGGCATGTACTTACATGTAAGTAATGCTTGTTTTGGAGATCTAGATCACCTGTCCATATTGATTTTGTGAAGAGATTTGAATTTTTTTAATTTAAGTGATTTTAAAGGAGAAAACCTGAATGTGTGAAAGTTTTTTAAAAATATTCAGGAGCTTGTTTGAAAGCTCATTTTTACAGTTGGTTTCCATCATTTTGAAGCTACATGTACACTGCAATGCATTCCAGGCAGGCTTAGCCTTGTCAAGACATTGTACAATATACAGCAATAAAATAGCAAATAATGTTTGTGACAGGATCCAGCAAAATGAGTCTTAAAGATCAGCCCCATTGCTTTTATGCGAAAAGGTTATTTAACGAAAAGGGAATTGGTCATTATTACTCATATAGTGACTAACATGGCTTCTCTTTGCATTTGTAAAAAAAATCATAATTTTGGGAGTTTGATTCTGCTCCGAGTAAAAAAAATGCGTTGATGGAGGCGGCAAACGAAACTAGCGATTTAATGAGACGGTTCTTGTTCCGCCAGAGTTTCTTGACCATGCGGCCATAATAGGCTGTGTTTCCTCGCGGCTCATTTTCGGTGAATGACCGCGGTCATCTGCCAGAACTTCGAGACCTTACTCTGCTTTAAATTGGGATGATTCAACTCTATCATACCGGGTACAATCCGGTGCTACATCACCTTGACTTGCCTGATCAACATTGTTGATGTAAAATCAGTTCCCAAGTTGCTCTCAGTGTCCGACCCCATTTAACTCACAGTTAGTTTGAGCATGCCCAGCACTCATGCACGCAAGCGCTTTTGCCTCGAAGTGATGAAACAGTTGTATAATTGCCGAGTAGTTTGACGTCAGCTAAAACAATTCTATTGGATGTTCCAGAGACCGTTGTTTTCACTTTGTCTGGTATCAAGAATAACCCATGCTTATGACGTCAGTAGCAACCTTTGCTCCTTTTTTTTTTTACATAATACAAGTGGATTGTTTTAAATATGACTAAATTTCATAATTAGGGAAATGGTGAATTGCCAATGTGACTGATCTTTAAGGCCATATGTTTGGTCACTCTGTTCTAATTTGCATCAGAAAGAGCAAATGGAGTTCTTTGTTTTGATGCGCTGGTAGCAGGTTTGGCCTTTGCTATGAGCTGCTTTTTTTTGGCCAAAGTCGCACCTGTGCCCGCTCTGGACGATACATGTTGTCAGAAAGGGAGGTCATGTGGAATGCCGAGCGAGACGTGCGTATTATGCTCAGGACACGTGAAACATGTGTTCTACACTTTCATGACTTTAAATGTGCGACCTCAGTGCCACCAGCTACTTCATTAATTATTCATGTGAAAAGGTATAAATATTTCTGATATCTCGTGTACGTGTGTGAAGCACGTTGTGCTATGTGACTTCTTTTTCCAACTTCTGCCGACACCGCTGTTGATTTGTATTTCTAACAGGTTTAGAGTCAAAAGAGGCTGGTACCCAGGGGCTGAGTTCATGATAATTACATGCACACTGCATGTAAGTGTTGGGTCTTCAGGGTATATGACAAGTTTGGTCTTCAGGGTATTGTACATGATAGATTTTTGTATTTTTGGATCAAGGATATTTGCAGAACCTGTTGTCAGTAGCCTCGTTGGAATACCGGTAACTGAAATGATAGTTGGTACACTTCAGCGTGTATCATATATTCCATTTGGTAATTTGTTAATGTATTCAGATTTTTTATTCGGCATAATTTTCTGTGAAGAGAAAATACTGTCACCGTTGACAGTCTCGTTAATATTCAAAATTTTGTACGATGCTAAAACACTTCTGCAAGATCATCCTGATGGAGAGCAGTGATGATCATGATGGAAATTTTGTGATGTCATAAATCTTGCTTACAGTGGGTTGAATTTCATCCCTCACACCCTTCTGTGATTGCGTCGTACATATAGGTTTAGGTGAGCATGTGCAATATGTGTGGAAATAAATGAATGATCTCGGGGTACTTGAGGTGCCTTACTGGGTCAAAAGGTCACACCGAAATTGAAATTGTACCATGAATTTGAACTCTGGAAACCAACAGATCTTACTTGATTTGATTCAAAGATATTTTTAACTTTTGTTAACTTCCCTTGCTCAACTATGGTAAGCTGCCACATTTTGCTTTGCATTGTGGGATACTTCTCCATGTAACCGGCTTGGCAGGGTAGTTACCTAGAGGGGAAGGTCTGAAAAAGCACAGAGAGTCACCCAAGTGTCAAATCAAACACAATCACGCTTGCAGGGAAGGTAATCAAATGCGCTGAATATGACCACCTATTAATACGAAATATGACCCCCAAAAGAGTTGTTTATGATGAGATTCCCTGAAAGTGGAATTTACATATTTTTAATGAGAAAAACCGTGTATAGACAATTATTTGTATAAAATGTTGGAGTGAATGCTACTAGTGTTGAAGCAATAAAGGAAGAGAAAAGTATGGTGTTAAATACTGGTGCTAATAATTGACTGTGTGAGAGACTAATGCTCAGGGACAAAGGTGGCATCTAGCATCTGGTGTATGCAAATGTTTCAATGTTTAGACTTCATTCAAGGCTCAAGTTCAAAGTGAATTATTACTCTCGTTCCAGAAGAGCCACATACCTGCTTGATATGACAATTCAGCCAAAAATAATGGAACCACGGTAATTTTGGTACAAAAATGATTTTATTGTTTGCTTTGCTCTTGCTAACTTGCTGTCTGAACATGATCGTACGAAAATGCCTGAAATTATGTTTACATGCATTGTTTAGAATAAACAAGATAATGATTTTAAAAAATCAGTGACATGGGTAAGTTCTGAATACAAACTATAAGGAAGCCGTTAAACAGAAGGGGAACAGGTGTGAAAATATCATCAATTGCCTCTTTCAAACTTACCAAATTTGCTATATTTTCGTAACTATTTACCCCACAATGAAATCTCCTCATAGACATGCACTGCACCTTCCGGGGACAATTCCAAGATGGCTGCCCCCACAGAACGTCATTTCCTCATCAAATCATCCACCTCACTTACCGCTACTCAACTGGTATTTACAGAATAAGAACTGAGTTGCATAATATACATTTCTTAATAATTAGTACAAAGTACAAAATACAAGAGCTATTGCAGGCAAGCACAAGTCGACAAGATTCAACACCGAGAAGAGTAAGAACGTATAACAAAATGCCGGATATGGAGCCCTGAAAAATCATCGCCTTAAGAAGTACTGAAGAATCAAAATGGCTGCCAGATTTGAATAGAAAGAGTTTGTACGTGTGCTCGCCTCATTGCTGGTATAAACATTTTGCAGCTTAAGCATTGCCTCTTAATCTGCAGGCGATGAAACGACAGACCTAGCCAGACAGATTCTCTTGACATGTACATGTACACCTGCCTATGCTTCGACACATCATGTCACGCCTTACTGAAAATAGGAAAGCACACATGTAAACAAGGCGTGACGCCAATCTGTTACAGGTCAGTCACAATAATCACATTTGGATGAGTCCTTGCACATCCTAGACATCTGAGAAATGCAACTACAATGCGGCCAAGGCATATATCTTTCGGACCTGCACTCAAGTGACTAAAGCTTCCAAACCTCGAAAAGAACGGCGTGCGTATACCAAGTAGTCCAAAATTACTGCAATGATTGCACGTACATGTATGTACATAGTGCTTTCCCTTGTACCGAAGATCTCACTTTGTTCACTGTTTTTTTGGAGGGGGTTTAACCTGTGCCCTTATATCCAAGTTTGTGACAGTGGTTTTGTCCTCGCCTTCCACCACTGACCTGGTTCGAATCCCGCCCAGGACAAAATGTGGATTGGGTTTCCAGTCCATGCCTGATGCGCTGGGTCTCCCCGGATCATTCCAGGCTTTCCTCCAGCTTCTAAACGGCCTAAATTTCTTTGTGTTCTCTCTCTAGTTATCCTTCAAACTTCCAGTTGCAGTGCACTTCTCAGGAATTCCTGGTTTCACAACTAGAATCCACACTACATAAACTATCTATATAGGCAAGTTCGAGCGCCGACTATCATTGACTATAGTTGGAGTAACGTCGCCTGAATGCTGGATGGTTTGGACTTTCTGGTCCACCATTTGGTACCAGGCTCCAGGGCATGGACGCGCCACTGGTTATCAAAAGCCGATTTCATTTATCATTACTGAGGGGAACCATTTCACGACCATTTAGTCTTCGAGAATTGTAGCCAACGGTGCAATGTAACGATGAAATTTAAAAAAATAGCCCGGCTAGGGTTGTTGGAGTGTAACCGAATTACGCATGGGCACTGTTAAAAAACAACTCACCACCGGTCGTACTATAGTTTGCACCTGAACATACCCAACAATGCAATTCTAAAAAATAGCCCGGCTAGGGTTGTTGGAGTGTAACCGAATTACGCATGCGCACTGTTAAAAAACAACTCACCACCGGTCGTACTATAGTTTGCACCTGAACATACCCAACAATGCAGTTCTACCCATCCAAGCCATCTTTGAAGGAGGATGATCTGTTAGTACTGGTAAGGAGTATACTAAAGGGCATAAGTATTATAAAATTTATCATTTCAATGCCAAGAATAAAATAATGGCTGAAAAACATGAATAAATAGAGATACAAAATTTATATAAACCAAGGTTGCATGGCAGTTAAAAATCACGCTTAAAATGTCTTCTAAAAATCTGGCCTGCAACTTTTCCCGGATCAGCTGATTTCCTTGTTTTTCACTTCACACTCATGCCATAAAAATTGAAAAACACCCGTACAGAGACTCGTAAAGATTGGAATTATTTCCTCCTTTTTTTGTCCAAGTCCAAGTTGCATGCCTGAAAAGGCGAACCTACACGTGTGCATGCCACCTACAATTTGGCACTCTGACATGCCTTCTACACTCGACCCATGAAAACAGTAGAAATAAGAATACAGATTGCCTGCAGAGACCTAGCTTGTGAGATTCTCTAAAGGCCGCCACAAGAGGGCGTCGAACGTCTCCTACACCACTACCACAAATCCTATGACGACGTAACCACTATTAAAATTAAAAGTGCAGGACGCAAGTTCAATCAACATAAGGGAAGTTAGATGAACTGGATAGCACCAAACTGAAAACAAAACTGCACCCACTCGTTAAAAAGAAAAAATGTTCCTCGGTCCTTTTTGAAAGGTATGAGTAATTAGCAAAAAAATCTCCGAAACGGTTACTTAAATCGGCTAAGCTAATGTTCAACACTCGGCTCACACTTTTGGCCATCCATCCATGCACAATTTTTTTTTCTTGTACATACTGGGATGAAATGTACTTAGAAGTTAAAAAAACAAGCTTACAAAAGTTGCAAGAACATTTATACAGGTTTAGACTGCAGCAGGTATGTACTTTTTACACACATGTCCGTCTGAATACTGTAACAATTACAACACCCTAGAAGAAGACTGGTTGCAAGACTCAGATTTTTTTTCCCCGTGTTTTTGGTTCCCTGTTGCTAAAACCTTATTTGAGATTTGAAACCTTTGTTTAGGAGAAACAAGCGCGATTACCAAACACGAATGCTGCCATGTCCATGACTCGTCCTCCTGTGCACACTGGTTTTGTGGCTTAATTCAAGCCTACGTCTTACAACACCGCACGAATACAAATTCTACATTCACATATCTCCAAACACTCTTCACCGTGAAAACTTTACAATGCCAATATGCTTACCAAAACAATGGACTGGCCAATACAACCCAATGTCTACCTTCATTTCCCCCAAACTGACTGCAAGTTTACGCCAACAATATCCAAATCTTCTAGCATTTCTGCAGAAGACAGGTCAAGTGTCCGGGAGTGAGAACAAGAAATGTGACTGACTATTGTCGCTGACCCACCCCTGAAGATTCATTCTCGTTTCGTTGCAGGTTAATACGGCTCTTGTTCTTCATATCTCAGATGACAATACAGACACATGGAGAAGACCAGCCCAAATATCTGTCCGAAAAATAAACAAGGAAATGCAGAAAACCAGTGAATGAGACCCAATACCTTGAGCCCTTTTTCCAAATCTCCAAGTCACATCACCCTCTTGGTCTCATCTTGAGATGGGAGATTTTTAGACATTCATCGTTGAAACAAAAATGAAACTACTATTTTAAAAAAGACTAGTAGTAAAGTTATATGCCCAGCAAATAATCAGCAGAGAACCAGCCATACATAATGCACATCGAATGTTATTTTAGTTGGTAACCTGCTTGGACTAAGCAAATTTTTTCAATATTGGACACAAATTTCTGCTAAGGAGCTCTGTGAAATGAACCCTGGAAATAATCGGCACAGTACCAGTCACACAAACGGTACATGTACATCAAATATTATGTTGGTAATTTGTTTTGACTTAGTGAATCTTTCCAGTGCTTAACACAAATCTGCCCTGAGCAGTTCTGTGAACTGAGCCCCACGAAGGTGGTCAGTGGAAGGCTCGATCATCCTCCAAATCGGGCAACATGAAATGCAATCCTACCTGCACGCCTGCGATCGCCATGCACACCGCACCGATGATAGCAAGGTGTCCACTGAAGTAGTTGGTCAGCCCATCCACGCAACCCTGTGGAATCAAGAAACAATAGAATCCACTCATCAACTAATCAAGATGTTATCAACTCATGTACACTGCACCATTAATGGCCACGTGTCCGCCGAAAGATGGTCAGCCCATCCACGCAGCCCTGTGGAATCAACAAAATCAGCAGAAGCCACACGTCAACTAATCAACAAAACCCATCAACCCACACACACTGCACCAATGATGTCCACTAAAAACCTGCAGACCTACCAAATGGTAGATGTTGGAAGGATGGTCCCGGACGGCACAGTAGCTGCTCTCCGTTTTGCAGCAGCTGTCTGGCGAGCTCAGGTTACCAGCTTTCCCTTTTACTTTCCACAGGCTTTGCTGGTAGTCTGCATAGCCAGACGCACCACAGCAGTAAAACTGTACATGGCAAAAGCGGTACATGTAGTGGTTGACATTTGTGCAATAAAATGATGAACGGATATCGACATGCACAATGGAACTGAAGCCGTCTGTCAACAGCAAGTGTCTCTGATAGGTTCCCGTTAGGCTTTCCCTTCCGTGCCCTTGTGGAAACTAACAGCAACTCCCTCTTATCCTTCCTTCAAGTAAAACATCCGAGACTGAAATTTCTTCATTTTCTTGACAGATACCAAAACCCTTTTTTCCAGCGAAAGAATTGGTCGTGTTTCGCATCACTTTGATTAAACAAACAATAATATTTATGATGCTAAAGGCAAAACGGCCTGGATAGAAATGTGCACAGCACCACCTCACTTTTGGCCTGCTAAGATTACCGTGAGTGCCATTTAAAACTAACAGGGATGCCAGTTCTCAGTACATTCTGACGGCGCTTAATTTTGCAGTTCTTCCGTTCAATTGCAGTACCTTTATAAAAAAAGAAACAAGATTTCAATGGGAACAGGACTTAAAAATGACGTGACCCCTGTATGTTCAGCAAGTCCCCGCGATCCATTTTGGACACGGCGTTTACCTTTCTCTGTAGGTTGTCAACACCCTTGGAGTAATCCTCTTGGTCAGGCATGCCGTAGTTGGCCACCAGCGTGCTGTTGAGGCACCGCTCCAGCTCCATGTTAACCTGCGTACCGGTTAACGAAGAGTTAGAAAGAACCAGAAAATACGTCTCCTCCGGCTCCAAGCTTCCCCTCCCTTCAGAATGGGCTGGGTCTTGTTCAAACATAGCAACAGTTAAACCGAGGGAAACACTTACCCGATCTCTGTAGATGTAAGTATAGATGCCGACCAGAAGCTCCCCTAGGCACAGCAGTAGCAGAAGTGTAAAGTACTGAGGGGTTAAACAAACGAAGAAAGTGTACATACAGGGGCACCAGATGGGTACCCTTGCTGATAACTCAACGATTTAAAAGATCCATGTGGCAAGGAGGGGAGTAAAGTTTGCCATGGTATACAGTTTTGGAACTTTTGAAAAGGTTGGTTCTTGTTTGTTGGAAGTCCAATGTCAGGGTGAATTTGTGGTGAAAAGGTAAATTACACGCAGTGGTGTTAATTTGAATGATTCTAGCGTATCTCAACTTGGCACATTTTTCTCCAGATGTTAAGTGACATCAAATGCACTCTATATTCTGCAGTCATATGATATGTATTGAATACGAACAGGCCCTGAAGTTCCCAAGCTTAGAGAAGCATAACGTTCTTTTTTCTTCAGGTGTGGTTATGTCTGCCACTGACTTACAATCAGCAGGCAGCATTTCTGCTCTTGTTGGGCACCGAAGCAGCCCAGCGCTGCGATGATGATTACAATCCCGCCCACGATGATCAGCACCCAGGTGGCAATGGTGTAGAGATCGTCGCAGAGCAGACTGGCATAGTCCCACTTCTTGAGTAGGGTCCAGAGCCCAATGCCCGTCACTCCGGCGCCCCCTAGCTGCGAGATGCCACAGGGACAATTGGGATTAGATTACTTGAATCGGCAGAAGACAAGGAGGGCACCGGCTCGTTTTGGAAGCCGTGAACAAGTGTGCCCTCACTGGTGACCAAGAGAGAGGCAGGCAGGACACCAGGCTTATTGGCAGTGCAAAGCTCACGTGCGTGTCTTAAAAGCCCACAGGTACGTGTGGGCAAGCCAGAGCACCCTATTGGTTGGAAAGGTAAGGGTATTCCAACACGCATGTACCGCCTGCCCAAGAAATTTGTGTTCACGAGATTAGTCAATATTCTGCCTTGTGTCTTTGAGAATGTTCTGCTCGGGACAAACTTTCGACTTTTGTAATACCGCACGTTTCTTATCAAAGCTAGCGGATTTGCTCCTTACTGTTTTAATTTTAACATCCCCCCTGATTCCTTTTTAGTAAGTGGCGGATTTTGGCCGCGGACGGACTGCCTCACCAGGAGAAAAAAGTTGAAGATGAACAAGATGTACTTGAGCAGTGAGATACCACAGCAGGGCTCTTTATCGTATGGCGATCCCATGGCGACGACCTCAGCTGACCTGAAGCTAGGTGGATGCCTTCATGCACTGGTTCAAGTCTCCCTGCAGGGAACATTCCAAGATAGCCCAGGCATTTAAAGGTCTTGCAAAGCCACGCATCCACAATTCTGGCCATGTTTTCTTTCGCACTGCATGTGTGAAACGGAAAACTGAATCTCCAATAAATTCACCTGCTCAACTGGTGCTAGAGGTTTTCGAATGCTCTCCTTCAAAGGCTGGAAACCTCACAAGAGAGAGTCTGCTTGGATTGGCACCAATACATGTGCACTTCTAATCACTGATCATTCTCCAGCAGAACAACGCAATGAAACTCATTCTTCCAAGAAATGCTTCAAGTTCACTGCACTTTGAATATTCCCAGCTATCCTAATGAGCAACTTCAGAATTGTGCACTGGTTAATAATGACATATCACATAGCTACATGTACAAGTTTGTGGACCAAGACAAAGTAAAAAATGAGCTCGATACAAAACAACTCCCCCAAAAATGGAAGCACAATTCCCATGTGCAACACAATGATGCATACACTAAATATTTGCATCTTGAAGTGTAAGCATGTCACTCTACCAAAACAAGCAAACCACAATGTATACAAACACGTAAAATTCTACACTGTAACACTTTCATGTACCCTACATGCGCAGAGTGTAATTAATGTAAAGGAAGGGACTCCCTTTCTGTTTATATTGAGAGTAACCGGTGACCAGGATCATGAGACACATCCTGCATCTCATAAACAAATGTAAAGTGTTTCTAAAAATATTTGAAATTAATTGTACAGTGCATGCGTGCCCATGTACACAGACGGACAGATATGCTTGAGGCATATTCACAAGTAAATTGGTGAATCACGTGCGGTATCGTATCTTGTACATGTACGATTGCTTGGAGCAGTTTCGAGTCACCAGTGCTACGTAAACCTTGCATTATACGTCCTATCATCCCGAGCGTGAAATGTGAAGGCACCGCGGCAGAATGCTCCACCTTGTCCTTGCCTTCCAGGAATGTGACCTGCGAGATTTCAAGATGTCCAAACCATTTTACGTGAACATGCATGCAATCCAGCCGGCCGTGATGCCTGCAGTGCACATGTCAGCCTGCGCACGCTGCACTAGGATTGTGTCCACCTCCACGAATGCCAGTTTATGTTAATATTACCAGAAATTAGTCATGGGGTGTGGAGTTCGGGGAAAGGCTGAAACCTGAAATTGTGGAAAAGCTGAAAGGGTTGAACGGGGGGTCAGCGATTTGCTTCACAAGAAGAGTTCCTGCTTGGGCTGGGCCCCTTTGTTGCATTTTCTGTGGCTACATATTTCTGTACAATTCATATCACCACGCAGGTTTCAATTCTTGTTTTTATTTCCTTATTTACTTTCAATTTCACCGTCCTAAGTTTCCATTTTGCCTTCATCCCTCGTTCCACCGGTCAAGAAAACTCTCATTACATCCTGAATTATTGCTCTGACAGATCTGAAACAAAAACATGTGACCACAGTACATGTACGTTGTACATGTACATGTACCTTAAAAATGAACATGACTCACATCGACAGAATCCTATTCTACATGTACCAGTGCCAAGGGCAGGCAAAATCAAATCAATTCTCATCAGGCCGGTTTTAAAAAAGATCTCATTAGCTGTTAAATTCGAAGATAGCTTCAATGTAAAAATGTACAGATTCTTTAACCAGAACAATCGGATGATTTCTCTAAATCTCAAGGTTTCGATTAGTCCATACTGATGGGCAGCTACAGCAGGATCAAGGCGGATAGTTGCTTCCAGTAGTCCGACTAAAGAACAATCCACATGTTCATGTATGATCACGACATTCCTCGGCCAATGGTCCCTTTCCCATGACACAGTGGGAGGCAACTGCAAACAGCGTGTACCCATTCATCATGCACACTCGTCAATGTCTTTGCAGGCCCATCTACGTGTCTGGTAGATTTCCTCTGACAAATTATGTCAAGTGCTTCATCAACATTCTTGCCCCGGGGTCATTCGTCATTGTACATTTGTGGCAGTGGTCCTGCAGCAGAGAGCTTAAACATGCCGAGGAGAGGGGAGGAATATGGGACAAATCCCCCAAGCAAAAAGCCAATTATGTACATGTATCATTGAATGGGGGACATATTCAGAACTACATAGTGTACTTGTAGGTTGCAAGACTTTGACACCGTAAGTGTTCAGGTGATGCCTATCGGTTGAGTGTAACTTTAAAAAGTAAACACTACGGAAAAAAAGGTTTAAATTTTAAGGCATATGATTTTTGTTTTACATGTACATTGTAGGCCTAAATAGATTTAACGATGTTGTCATAAATTCTGTATCGTTGTAAACATTCTGTTAAACCAAATTCCTTATCCATTAAGGCTACCGCTTGAAAAATGTCTTTTTTTTTCATGAATTATTGGTTGAACAAGTGAGACCAATTTTGCAAGCCAAAATGGTCATCAGGGCAATGTGATGCACGCACGGCAAATCTTTCACAGCGCATGTAAGAGCTGTTCACAGCATGAAGCCGGAATATTATAAGAATTCAAATGTACACGGTATTTCTCATTATGACACTAAGCTCCTTAACTTTGCTGAGTTGCAAACGGACAGAAAAATGTGGCTCACACATGCAGGAAAACACGGACATTTCTTATTCCTGTAATGCATACAAACAGAAGAGCGCACGAGAATTTACAAAGTGAAAGTGTGTAGTTGGAATACCATAAGTCACTTACAGCAGAGACTGTACAATGTGCCAGACAAATACCATTAAGATGACTGTGGTGAGTGACACCCGTGAAAGTCATTTCAATAATTTAAACAAAACATCCCGCGCATTGAATTTTGTTCAACCCTAGACTTGTTCAAGTCCCAACCACATAGGACCACATACACTATGAAAAAGTCTAAACCTTGGTGCATTTTTCTGTCTTATGACCAACCGTGTAGTGAGCAGGGTCAAAGGTTGGTGTTTGTCAAGGGAATGCTGATTGATAGGCAAAATTATCAAAAAAGTTTCAGTTCCACACAGTTCCTACTTCTGGAGAAAACAGTAAAAAACTGACACGGTATTTTCCACAAAAACAGACCACTTTTGGAGATTCAAATTTTTTGAACATACACTGTACTGTTATTGATTTCTAATCGACTGGACATTGCAGACGAAATAATTTCACAGGGTGCTTACTACTATTACCATCTTTAAAACCAGTTATGCTTTCGGATACAAATCACACAATGTTTTTCCAGGGGGATTACCAAAGTATCACTCTGCCTTTAAGAGAAAATCCTGGACGAAAACATTTGCTGCTCAAAGCCTCCGTTGTGCATCATGCATGGTATCGATACATGTCTCCCATACTGTGGGACAGGACTGTTAGACTAGGACAAGTCTAGGCTGCCCCTCGACATGGCCACATTCCAACCTTTTCACGCAATTTATCTTTAGACATTAGACTTGTTTTAGTCGATCAGTGCTACAAATCTTCATGTTCCTGAACTAAGCTTTAGACAAGATTTAAAAAATTTTTGTCAAGTAGGGCCCTGGTAGGACCCAATTCTACTGATGCCATCTACTCCAAAAAGTAAACAAAAATATGCTGAAATTTAAATTAAATTTAATAATTCAGTAAAAAAAATGAAGATGGAAAGGGAAGGAAAAATGGGTCTGTTGACTGAGTAATTTACCGACATCAATATCCACCCAGAAGTTTTGACGGCCCGAGTTTTTGTGCTTTGTTCAGAGGTCAATGCCCATTTTTGAACACAAAACAAAACCGAGCAATTGGATTTGACTTTAAATCGTCTATCATCCGAATTTCTATATGGATGTCACTTTGAAAGAACAACACACAAGTACATACATGTATACTGTATGTCACAGTTTATGAAGGCACAGATTGAAGTCAGCACAATCTTCCAAACGAAAAGGCAACTTTGTGACAACACTGTGACAGCAAGCCAACATTTCACAAATGTCACATTAGGTTCATATCGGCATTTAGAAGAAATGACCTGTAACCCTGACCCCTTAGGGTGTACATTATCACACTGAAATTGGAGAATTTGGGAATTTGTTAAGAGAAGCTTTACTGGTAAATCAATGAGTGAGCTGCCATTGATCACGAGGGTACAGGTTGAAGGGGTGGATTGGTCTATACCGGCAACAGACCAAGAAAGTAGGCCCCGCACCCCACCATTGCACATGGTACATGTACCGTAACCCTCCCCCCAAAAAAATACGGACCCCTTGTTCAACCCCTCCAAGCTCGAAAGGATTAGCGATGATAAGGTATTTCGACTATCCTGCATACTCCGTCATTGTCCGAGCTGCACTAACTGTCTTGCCAGCAGGTCTAACCTTTGTGAATAAAAATAGTCGCCAAGTCCCTAACTTCACCTGAAACCCTGCCAGACTTCACAACAGGCGGTGAAAACAGGGACCTAGTGACTTACATTACCACACACAGTCAAGGATGTGGGATGAGTTCAATATGGACATCACTGGACAGTTTCAGTATGTATTAGATTTGGACTACGAGACTAGTCTGAAAGCTGAGGGTAAGAGATCCATAGATGGACATCACTTATTTTCCCTTGAAGTGGTTTATGTAAGCCATCAGAAAGACATACCATGCACAGGTGCAGGCGCCGTGGCAGGCACGTACATGTACACCTGGTGCGCCTGCGCCTAAGCATTACCGTAAACTGCGCAGGCGTATCGCTTGCTCAAATGGCGCCCATGGTAATTACACCTTTTGGGCAGAGTTATCCATTTTGCGCCTTCAGCGCTTTTCGATCTTTGGTTCTGACTGGTCGATCCATGGCAACAAACAGTGTGATATATGAAGTGTATTGCTCGGTTCAAATCAAACCCTGTGAAATGTGCTATTCTAACTCAATGCACTGGGCCATTTTTACGCTAAAGGCGAAACTCACAACTGCGAAAGTTACATCAAATTCAAAGGTGGTGCGCATAGGCCCCTTATGTTTACTGCGCATCAAGTTTGCTTGTTTATCATGGTAACACTCATGGAACACAGAATGATGTGTGTCTGTGTCCTGTGTACGAGGCAAATGTAGTGCATCTGTGTCCCATATTCTGTGTTCCACTCTAGTATTACTCGCGCGATAACATGGAGCTAAACTTTTTTATAGCTCCATGGTGATGACTATACTTTCATTATCAACTCAGAAAGTCAGAAAGGACATGAAGGAGCAAGGCCTACCGGTAAAATAAATTTACGCAAGGTTCAACATGTTCAAGATTGTGCCCAACATACCTATCATAATGTTCCAGTCGGATTTTTGGACACTTCTTTCTTGTTGTGCTTGACGATTTATGAAAGCAGTCTTAGGCCTAAAATAAATCTAAGACAAAATTTAAGTAATTAATGCGGGGCACAATCAATAGTCGAAAGAGGGCGCCCTTCTTCCAATCACTCTTCGTATATAAAATGTGTACCGGACGAACAGCATGCAGTTCGCTGATGGCCTGAGCTGTCGGTTCGTTCGGCGGCGAGTTGTAATTATGCTGACATATCCCGCTTGTTACCAACATTCCCCTTTCTCTATCCAAGAAAAACGTATTCCACATTCGTACTTACCGCTTATAAGACAACAAACGACAAAGGCTGCTAAAACGACGATTGTGTCTGTCCTGCTCGCGATCGTCCACAGTCACCTTCCGAAGAAGAGGGGGCACTTTGTGGTTATATGCAAATTTATACACAAGAACCGATGACGACACTTTCGCGGCACTAGAAATATTTTAGTTGGTTTCTTCGAAAACTGCAGTGGTTAAACAGACGGAAACGAAAGAATGGTACTTCAATTTTTTATGCATAAGATCTTCGTATAAATTTTGTTCTCAATAAGAGTGTTTGTTTCTGCATATCTCATTTTTTTAAAAAGGGGTTTGAATGCCGGGGCTGTTTTAGAGCCAATATTTTTGAGAGGGGCCAGACACCTTCGTACGCGTGATGCTACCTTTTAACCTTGGCCACTGTGAATCCATTATTTTTTAACTTTTTAAAATATTTCTTTATTTTGTATTTTTTGGGGGGCAGGGCGAAAGCTACTCGAGACCCCCTAGAACTGCACCTGGTTGAATATAAGTTTACTGCTGCTTCATTAGAAATGTTGTTTGTTTTTATTGACATATTTGTATCTTTTCCCTCTATGGCTGGATATCCACCCCGAGTTGAAGGGCACCCCCAAGAGGCAAAAGAAAGAGAGATGGCAGTAAATTTTCCAAGCGGGTTCTTATCTTGCACGTATTCTGCACGTACGCAGAGACCATACATTAAGGAATAAATTCGTTATGCATACTCAGTGTAAGGAATTGGTTGTGCCAAAAACTGAACACGCCCTCTTCTGCTCTTCTCGGATAAATAAATGTTGCTGCAAGTACAAACAAATAAAACAATTAATCAGAAGATGAGATAATTCCGACACATTGGAAATGCTGTCTTGTCTCAGAAAAAAATAAGTAAAAATGTAGCTGAAAGTTTTAGAAGATTTCTCCGTTATCAGGAAAATGGAGACTTCGACCATGGCTCCATGCTTCGACTGAGTTAGAAATTCTGAATAATCCCAGTGGACTTCTCTCCTTTCTTAGACCGCTAACAGGAATTTCTTTCGTGATAACAAGAGTTTTGAATATGCATTAGTTGTGAGTACAGTTTTCAATGACGTGTACACAAACGGTACGAGAAGAAAGCATTTTGCCCAGCATGGCTGAGACGATGGAGGTAAAGAGGCTGATTAGGCTCTTTCTTTGCAATCAAGTTTCCAGTTGCTAGACTTAATCTTTTATGCATGATATTGTAGATAATATTGAAATCAATTTTTGGTCGTTTTTCATCACGTGAAGTTCTGACTAGCGCCGACAGCGAAGCTCTGAACGAGACCAGCGCTGGCAGCAGGCCCGCGTTCTTTTCTGTGCGTTTGTCACGTGCGAACTCCAGTGGTTTTCGCACGTAGCTATGTACAGGTGCAATGTGCATTTGGCGCGGCCATAAGCTGGCTGTCATGCGTGGCTGTGGCACTCAGGGTTGCTTCGAGAACGCGAAATCACTAACTCCGTGATACTCCTTGCACATGGAAGGCACTGCAGAAAATCAAAGTAAGCCTTTGCTGCCATACTTCGAGAACTCCCTTCGAGTTCTCCAAGTGGTTCTCCAAATGGCTAGGCATACTAGGCTAGCGTAATGGTCCGCGTGTGGCCAAGTCTGTATTCTTGGCCTCCCGTCCAAGCATAGTGTCCGCTTTGCCATTTATTAACCCTAACCCACGAGGGCCTTTTTGCATAAATTTAGCCTGACATTTCTTTTGAATCAACCGCACTGCTCGAGAATGCCATTCGCACTGCCTCAACATAATGACAGGAAATGCCGGGAGGATTTTGAAGGATTGTGGCAGTAGGCACACCTCCAAGTAACATTTTCAAGAAATTTGGAGGATTGAGGGAGAATCCAACTTTTCACCCCCCAAATTTCAGTGCTCCAATATCCTCCAAAATCACCCAAAGGATTTTGGAGGATTATGAGTAGGGTTAGGGTTATTCTTGCCCTGGGGAGAGACGGGTAAGCATTACAGTCCTAGTCGAGCCATGAACCACCTTTGCGTCCATACTCAGCTGGTGTCTTTGGTCCAACATCACAGGCACAGATGTCCGATATGGCAAGCGTTTCGAGTCAGGTTATAGTCAAGCCGGAGCCTGGGCTAAAACCCCTGGTGAACGGGGGGACGGAAGGGGACACGGAAGGGCACACGGAGAAGAAGCCGAAGCTGGAGGAGATGACGTCCAAAGATTACTACTTTGACTCATACGCCCACTTTGGAATCCACGAGGTGGGTCCAATAATTCTCAACCCTCGGTGCTGTTGTGTAAATCTTTCTCATAATTACTCTCACCGCCGGTAACAAACAAGGCTTTCACAGAGAAATGACCTTATTCAGCACTGGGCTGAAATCAATTATGGTATTACCTGCTTCAGAATGGGTTGGAGTGAGTTTTTTTCCCTTCACAGTGAAATATACTTCAGGACTTGAATTTATTTCTTGCAACAAGAAAGAACCTGAAAAATGAGCGGAAATCAAGAAAAAAAAAATCCCTCCCGGAATCGAACCAAGAACATCCACAGTACATGTGCCTGTCCTTACTGGTTTCTTTTTTGCCCCTTGAAAGTTCCGGTGTGTTTTGTTGGCTAGATTGGCCGTAAACCAGAGCTGGTACATTGTGAGATAGCAGCGATGACTCTTTGGTCTGTATGCGTATACCTTTTTTTGAGCGTGTAGGCACAGAGCATGCCCACAACCAAGTTTATAATGGAGTGTTCAAGCTTCGTGTGGGCTCCAGGCTCTCAGTCAAAACAAACTCCTCCGATCTGCGTCATCTTCGAAGGTGGGGGGGTGTACATTACTTCCTTGAAAAGAGTTGAGTTGGCCTAACCTCCATCCCATCTGTAGGAGATGCTGAAAGACGAGGTGCGAACCTTGACCTACCGCAATGCCATGTGGCACAATAAGCACCTCTTCAAGGGCAAGACGGTGCTGGACGTGGGGTGCGGGACGGGGATCCTCTCCATGTTTGCCGTCAAGGCCGGCGCGGCACAGGTCATAGGGGTAAGTATGCCTACCCTGTCGGGGAAGCAAGTCTTGACGATCGGCCCTTCTCTGGTTGACTTGTAATGCGCTAATGTGTACATAGAACTTATCCTACCCGTTCAGGGTACAGTCAAGTCCCATCACAAGGTCCTCTTGAGTTTACAAATCACCTCATTAAAACAGGGACCTCGTTTACTGAGAAAGGAAAACGAAGAACGTTCAGACCAGGGACCTAGAAGTTTTAATTACAAGCAGGACGCTGAAGTTAACAGTTATTATCTGGGTTGGGGTGATTAGGGTTATTCCATTTTGAAAATCTGTCATAGCTGGTTGAGCTTCTTGTTTTCTCACATTGTGATGCGTCCGCAATTTCAGATTGAGTGCTCCAACATCATTGACCACGCCATGAAGATCGTCAAAGCGAACAAAATGGAAGACGGTAAGTGGCTGTCAAAAGGACCCCCTCACGGTTTTTCTCCTCGTGAAATAATCTGACCGCCAAGCTCTCCCCCGCTCCCTTCCAATCCATTGAAAAATGACCGAGAGGTTTGGTGGATCCGGAAAAATCGGAATGCTGAATTCCGTGATTTTTTTTCCCTCTCCACCAGTGATCACGTTAATCAAAGGCAAGGTGGAGGAGGTGACCCTGCCGGTGGAGAAAGTGGACATCATCATCAGCGAGTGGATGGGGTACTGCCTTTTCTACGAGTCCATGCTCAACACAGTACTATTCGCGCGAGACAAGTGGCTGGTAAGTGGGGGGGGGCGGCGCACACTCCACACAGTGACCACGTGAGGATGCTACTCATTTTGAGGTTCAATTTTATACTGGTGCCGGAGCACCGAAGCTTGCTAGGTGTGGGAAAATACTGCAAACGGGTTACCAGGCAAAAGGCCATCCCTAAGCATTGGTCGTGACTGGCTCTCCGCCAGTTTTTTGCTAAGCGACTGGTGCAGCATTCAGGTGACCAGTTTTTAACAGAATATGCACAAAATTTTAGGGTTTTTTTTTTTTGTTTTTGTTTTGCTTATTTCTTATAGCAGAGAAAAGTACCTAACATCCTGGAGTGTTTAGAGACACACAGAATTTCTCTCTTGCATTTGCGGACGGCTTTGTTACATCCAACAAAATTTTAGTCTATTATAAACTGCAAAGTAGCCTTAGTGTTTTCGGATTGAATTTTTTTATTTGCTTTTTATGAGTGGAATTTTCTTTTCTTGACAAGCCTCTTTTCTTTTTTTGGCGTTTTTGAATTGCAGAATAGAGGAGGGTTAATATTTCCAGACAGGGCGACTCTTCACATCACAGCCATCGAGGATAGGCAGTACAAAGACGAAAAGATTAACTGTGAGTTTGGAAACTGTGTTTCTGACAGAGGTTATGTTGAAGGGCAAGATTGTCTTGTCAAATATGAAAAAGTGCCAAATCTGGCTGCGGATGTGGATTCTTGTGCGTCAGTGCCAATGGGGGAGCTGCAGCCACTGAACAGCTGGCATGGGATTGGCCTGACGCTACAGTAAAGTGGAAACTGTGTGCATTCGGTGGGTTAACCTGAACCCCCCTTGGCTATTTTTGCCGGGGAACCTTCTCAATCCTCCAGTTTGGGGGGGGTGAAAAATTGGATTCCTGAAAATCACCGGTATGTGTGCACTGCATTTTTAAAAGCACCCAGCAGCATGTGGTTAAACATTCAGAAGTTTTGATGTCCGGACTTTGTGCGTCGTGCTGTTTTTTTTGTTCCCTGTTCCTAGAAAAGGAGAAGTCCCCCCCTTTTTTTTTTCAACGAGGGATATTTCCCGTTTTGTTCTGTCAGGGTGGGACAACGTGTATGGCTTTGACATGAGCTGCATCAGGGACATTGCTATCAGCGAGCCGTTGGTAGACGTGGTGGACCCCAAGCAGAGGGTGACTAACACCTTCCTCATCAAGGTAAGAATCGTTCCTCCTCACCCCGTTGGCGATTTTGTCCTGCCCCCAATTCCTCCGAAATAATACGCTGCACAAGAAGCCAGTGTCAGCCTCTTTGCTCTTCAAACTGTCTGTGGTGTTCAGCGCGGTATTTTTATCCCCCATAGAAAGATCTGCCGGGATCGGCATGTCAGGTGCGCGTTTAGATTTGTACATATTAGGTCTTTCCAGTCAGTGAGTAGTTTGGAGGAGTGTTTTTCATTTCAGATCTCCTCTTTAACCTGACATGGTTAATTTAACCCCATCTAATGTGACAGTTTATAGAGTATACCTTCCTCAATCCTACAAATTCTACAAAACCTTTTGTTGTATTGTGAAGAAACTGGGCGATAATACAGATGATAAGGTTTTAGTGGTACTTATGGGGTGTGGTTTAAAGATTTAAACCCCCCCCCAAAAACAAACATCTTCAGAAACTGACTTATGTTTGTCTTGGCCTTTTCGATGAGCAGGAGATCGATATGTATACCGTGACAATTGATGACCTGACCTTCACATCCAACTTCTGCCTGACCGTCCAGCGTAACGATTACATCCAGGCCCTGGTCACCTACTTCAACATCGACTTCAGCATGTGCCATAAACGGATAGGGTTCTCCACCTGTAAGTTTCGCCTCTTGCTTTCTCTTTTTTCCCTCGGTCAACCCCCCCCCCCCCCCGTGTCTAAAAGTTGTGGCTATGACTTGAAATAACGTGCGTGTCTATGGCAGCCAGTGGTTAGTGGAGTGCAGCCACATCCCATAGGTGTATGCATCACTGTCAGCCACAGCCACTTGAGTCGGACACAGTCAAGCACATTCTCCAGCTGCGAGCCGTTCCCTGTGCAGATATCGCTATTCCCAGTTACGTATTGTTCCCAATTTAGATGTGTAACTGTTGAAGAATCACAACCCCTCAAGGAATCATAGCCCAAATGAAAAACCCAACCCGACTGCTGTTTGCGTCCTCATTGCAGCACCAGACGCCCCCTACACTCACTGGAAGCAGACAGTGTTCTACATTGATGATTACATCACGGTGAAGCGGGGGGAGACTGTCAGTGGTGTCCTGTCCATGAAGCCAAACGTCAAAAACAACGTGAGTGCCGGGTACCGGTCAAAAACAATATGAATACCCATGATTTGCATTTAACCTGTTGTATAAAATCTCGTCATATTGCTGTTGGTTAACAATGCTGGCAGCCAGTGACTTCCTGTTCAATTACCACCTGAATCGTACCCTCGGTACTGTTCAGTGAAATTCGCTACTGACAACCAGCACTGAGACCACGCCCAGAGCCTGGTTCCAAACGACCCAATTCGATAATGCAAACCATCCATCACCCGGGCGGGGTTGCTTTAACCGTGCTTGAACCGAAGCGTTCATTGCCCCGAGACTCCCACCGTTAATCTGACGCTTTTTTGCGTCTTGTCGTTCGTTTTGTTTCTGCAGCGAGATCTGGACTTCACAATAGAGCTGGACTTTGAAGGAGAGCTCTCACAGATGAAACAAACCCTTCAGTACCACATGCGGTAGGGCTTGGGGGTGGGGCTTCACAGAGGAATGGAGGAAGGGGAAGCACCTATTACCCTATCTGCTCAGGTGCCGTTTTTATAGGGGGCAGTCTGCGTACCTGTCTTTTTTTTTGTCCTTATTTCTGTGCTCAGAGCTTCAGGTTGCTGATTAACAGCGTCATTGCTTGAAAAGAAAACTGAAAATTCTGCCCGTTTCCGGGAAACCTTCCGAGCTTTGCAAAACCCCTTTCCCTTCGAAGGAAACCACGGCAAATGCGGAGAACTTTTGCATCTCAGGGACACTTAAGGCCCCAGGTGGAGTTGATTGTGGCTGGGCTCTGCCTACCTCAATCCTGCAAATTCCTCTGGCACGGGAAGGGAAATGTTTTCAGACATTTTCTTTCTCTCCAAAAGAAACAAAACGATATACCATTTCCAAATCTGTCAAAATGGCATCTCGGTGTTTATTGTCAGAAATCTATGAATTCAGTCTTGTAGCTGCCTTGCCGTAGTTATTTTGCGCAGGGCTATGATGCCATCTGATTCAAGTGTCACTTTGGTAGATTCTTGGTGAAGTCCGGAAGGTTCCTAGCACAGCAAAGAATGTCTCAGGGGCTCGGGGTTAACACAAGACAGACCTCTTGACGAGACAAGGAAATGCTCTAATTCTGTCAGTGGTGTACATTTATCGTTTGCCATGCAACATGAACACTGGATACATGACTGCCTATATGTGATCATCCAAGACTGTAGAAGGCAGAAGTATGCTTAATGTTGTCTTATAAATACGCCTCCAAGTTATTTCATTTTTTGTGTGCCTTGCCTCCAATTTCGGGCCATGGTACACCTCAACCAGTGCCCTTAAGTCTGAGGTCCTGCCAACTTCTCAACCCGGGGTCCCGTCTATTTGGGCGTACAATCCCTGCTTTGACTAGCTGATCCCAATGGCAGTAAAAACAACATCGGATGGTCTGGGCGCCAGACTTGATTTAAAAAAAACCCAGAAAACTGCTGTGAGAGAATTATGTCTTTGCTGGGCACAGCGCGCACAGTGTGTTTGAAGGGACCACATTTCTAATTTCTAAACTGGAGGCCTATCTGGGATTTCAACTTGTAACCAAACTCTTCGTGAATTACACGTTATTCTTACGCCCCTCAAAGTGCCCGTTCTTTAACAAATTGTTCCCCCCCCCCCAAAATGTAGACAAATAAGTAACTAATTGCCGCACCAAGTTCAAGAAGTCTGAATAATTCCAAATTAATGAAATATATTGGTACGCTTCCGTACATGATGTTCTTAACGGCTTTGTAATTTGGCCCGCCCAGCTTGTGCTTGTGGTCGTAAAAAAAATATCCCAGTTCATCAAGTTGTTCAATTCAAAGTTCACACTTTTTTGATTGAAAGTAGAAGTAAATTCTTAAAAGTATACCAAGTTGAGAATTGAACCAGAGAATCAGGACAGTTAAACCTTGCAAATTCCTGGGGGAGGGGTTATCTACATTTTAAAAATATAGCCATGTCCATAATAGAGGCTTGGCGTGGTAGCCATCTTTGGTGTCAGTTCTTTTGTTCTGTAATGGGTATTTGCTTGGCCAGCACTCCTAGCATTTATGTCCTGCAGTACCTAGCGTTACCTAGTCGTTCTCGGCAGAACAGAATTTGTTCCCGATACGAACGGGGCTTGTTTCAGTTCAAAGATAAGCGTTGCAGGAATTTAAGACTGATCATCGCAAAGTCAGATCAGATTCACAGCTGCAGTAGTCGTCGTTCTCCGCGATGACTGTCAGTTGTCTGACAGTCGATCGCGGACCTGAAAAACCTAGGTTATCCTTTAACAGAAGTGCTACAGTCTATCACAGGCCTGTGTCTGAAATGATTCCTTAAAGACAAGTGACGTGGTTTACACAGAAAGTCACAGACAGTGGTGCATTCTCTTATTGTAAAGCCCGTTTTTTTCATGCGTGCATGCCGTTGTCCCCCGGTTACCAGCCGTGCTCCAGGTAATAAAGCTCAATGTGTCGGACTCGTGAAATTTCTTGTTTTTTAATTAACCCTTACTATGCCGAGTCCAACAAGATTCTTTGCAGTTTACGCAAAACCTTGGGGGTTACCTTGCAGAATCTTGAGAGTCGCGTTCAAGTGTCAAGTTTAACCGTAATTTAATATCATGTGTGTTATCTTCTTTTGTTAACGTTTTCTTTGTATAGTTACAGTCCTTTTAATTAAATCTTTGGGCGTGTGCTGCCTTGAAAGGGGAAAAAAGGCCGTGACTTGTAGTTATTGTGGTTTTTTGTTTTTCCATTTTGAAAGTTGTTTGCATTCTGTGTTGGAGTAGTTGATTGGGTGGGGCCTGAGACGAACGCAAGACAGATCAGTCACACGTAACAACGTGAACAATGATAAAGGAACGCCTCTGTTTCAGTTCATTTGATTAGCTTGTGATTTCCGTGAATTCTATCTGGGGGTCTTGTGGGGTGTTGTGAATATTACCCACCACCACCTCTTGGGAGATAAAAGTAAGTCCCTCAAAACTGACCTTCCTTTATGATCTACCTGTCAGTTCTTAATTGCTAAGTGCTTTGCTCCCCTCCTTTTAAATTTCTTCCCCCCCCCAGGAAAAATCCTGGCGACGCCTATGGTGGATACATCACAAGTATGCTTCATTGGAGAGTTCGTGTACATTGTACGTGTATGTTGTAGCACATTTCAAAAAATGCCTACGTGCGTAGTCGGAGCTGTCTCGACGGTAGTGCATCATGTTATCCAGATTGCACCGCCACGTTTTGGGCAGTAGACACATCTTAGAGCAGTCCATTCGCCCCCCCCCCGTCCCATGGTATTCTGACCGGTTGTGATTGGTAGACATTCGTGCACTGAAGTCTGAAACGCACGCACGCAGTTGTGGCGCACAAGGCGGGATCATTCAATGTGGCATTAGCCGGGAGAAGTACTTGCGATGTAAGACCTCTTTGTCCAATTATCATTCGAACCAGAGTTATTAATTAAATGAAAAGATTAGGGCAAGGAGGACCCCCTTTGGATTTGTGTGACCACGCCATCAACCCCCTAATTTAATTGTATTTATTTGGAACGGCAGACGATTTGAACTGCTTACTTCATAAAGCTGAAAGTCCCAGTGTTTAAAATTGTCATTCACATTAAGCTAGATTTAGGAATCTGCGCCCAAACGTCAAAAAAAGAAACAAAAACATACCATGGTATGGTTTTTCCTTTTTTTTCTTAATTACGCTATTAATATGCTACTACAAGGTTTGACTTCAGTCAGTCTTTTAATTAGCAATGATGTTTAGTAAAAACTCCAATCTGTAGATCCAGCGAATTCTTATAGACCTGGGTACAAAATAATGACCTCGTGAAATGCGTTCCATTGAGAATTTCTGGATTAATTTTAGAGGGGAATAAGCTATTTGCGAGTTAAATTTGAACAAAATCTGGTAAACTGAGTTATCTGATTGCACATAAACATAACACTTTGAATTCCCCAGACTAAAGACACTGTTGCTATACCTCGTGATTCGGGGCAAGCTTTTGCATAGCGACCACCATCTCTGGAATGGACTGGTTCCTTTGTACCCTTCTTATCCATTGAGAACAGTGTATTGTTGCAAGGCGTCTCTTATGTAATTAAGGAAAAGCTTGCCCCGAATCACGAAGTATATCAACAGTGGCTTTAGTATGGAGAATTCCAATTGTGCTCACGTGAATTTAAAGAACTCAGTGTACCAGATTTTATTCAAATTGAATCACAAAAAGCTTATTGGTGAGAGACTGTCCTAGCTCGACTGGGTTGGAGCATGCCATGTTTTCTACGTCCTCTAGTCTTGTAATGCAGAAAAGAACTGGAAAAAACTCAGATCACCCTCCGTAAAGGCAAGTTCCAAATAAAAGCCACCCAGAAAGGGTAAAATAGGCACTCAAAAGGAGTGAATTCCACTCTAAAGGATCTAAAATCTCTCCCCAAGTCTTGTTTGAGTTGTCCCCTTGAATCCTGTGGATCCTTGGAAGAGCGGAAATCTCACTCTTTTCAGTTGCTCGCATTTTCACTCCTTGAGTGGTTTCATAAGGAACACAGGTTTTTACTCTTTTGCATTTAGAATAGCCAGTTTTGTTCTGAATTATATATAATTAACATCTTGAAAATGTGTTCTGAATGTTCTTTTTTGTTATTGCATTGTTCTGCCTTCCACAGATCGCTCTTATAAACCATTTTCAACCATTTTTAAACCATGTATAAACCATGTTGTAATTGTGCTCATGTATATATACATGATTAATAATGAGCAGCAAATGTATAAGGAATCGATAATGTGGGATCGAAATCGGAACAGTTTCGGAAAATGTGTACAGCACGCAACAATGTACTTGTGTCATTTTTGTTTTCAGATTTAAGTGAAATTCACCTGTGTTGTGAATTCTTGCCGCATTTCAACAATAGATGGCGCCCTAATAAAATAAAACTCAGTGCTGGGCCGTTTTCCAATACTCAGCTTTAATTATTTTTTTTTTCTTTCTCCTGATTTTGAGGTTGTAAGCGCAATAGTAAGTCTGATAGTGCCACAAAAGATCAAGTAAGATGCAAAAGAGCCAAACAATCGGGAATTGGTTTCCTACAGGAAGTCTGAGACGGAGACGAAGTTGAGTATTGGAAAATGGCCCTGATTGACTCTATACTCTCAACTTGGCATTTCAAGAAACGGTAAACACGGACATACTTCGGGTGATACTTGGCCAATTAGCTTTGTACATGCATCTTTTGTTCTGTCTACACTTTAAAAGATGGCGAAGGATAGAAACAGTGTATTCTGCCAAAACCGGATTTGGTCAAAACTTATTTTAGAAAATACAATTAATCAACAATTTATACATTTTCAAATCACTGCTTGACTCCTAGAATTAGTTTTTGAAACTTTTTTTCAAATTTAGTACGTAATTTTACGTATGCATAATCAATACGATTTGCACTACATAATTTGGTGTATTTCTCACCATTCGTAACACATTCCACTGATATTAAAATTAAATAACTGGCATCATTTATCACGGTGTCCCGTTCATTTTGGGACTTCGTGGTTTATCCACCATTTTGTAATGTAGGCCTAATGTACAGAAACATCAAGACAAAATCCATTAGATTTTCCCCCCAAGTCGACCTCATTTCGTCTCCAGCTTCGCCCTACTTCACTCCCCATTGTGGATCGTGTTATGTTTTTGCTGGACAAGCATCGAACGCATACGCCTTCGACCAAAAAAACAGAGATATTTTCATTTTAATTAGAATATTACAAGCCTATCAAAGCTCTCTCAGTACCCGAGGCGAAGGTTTCGACGGGAGCGAAGCCACTATTAGGAGGGAAATCGCACGATACTTGTTCCCTGACGTCGAATCACGGCCACGCAATGTAACCATACATACAGGCTGTAATGAGCCAGTTCGTTATTTTAAAAAGTCAAGGTCTTTCGGGAATAATACACATTGCACGTGCGAGTGGCTTTCCCGATAGGGCAGACAGTCACGCGCGCGTGCTGCTGTTCCCGAATGACCCCGGACAAACTCCTCTCTTGGGCATGCGCTGTTTGAATACCGAACTGGCTCGCTATAGGTATTACAGATACAAGCTACCATTACACTTAACAGTCTGCCATTACTCAAGCGAACTTCAAACGAAAGCGAGGCCATTTCTATGTCAAAGTTGTAAATCTTACTCGATGAAAGCAAATTAACAGCATTATACTTCACATTATACGATACAATACGGCAGTTTTATTTAATGGGCACGTGACTGGCACACGGCGGGATTTTGTCATTATATTAAGGATGTGGCGCCCACAGAAACTCAGGTACGTCGAACGCTTTTGATCCAGTACTAAAGGGCACCGTTGGTATGAAAAGTCACGCCACTAGCCTTATTTGTCTAGCCAAAGTTGAATATCATCATCGTTTCCTTGCCAATGTAATGAGTGACATGGGATTTTCCCAGTGTTGTGAATGGCGCATATTAATCAGTTATACTCCCGCCGGTTACCTTCACGTATAAAATACGAGCTTCTTGATTACGCGTCTACGCGAAAAGAAAGCTTCATCACAAATGAATATTCCATGAAATTTCATCATAAGCATTTCATTTAAGGCATTTTTTAGTTCAAAATGTAAACTAGCACACATTGTGGAGAGAAAAAAAAAACTCACCAAGTCTATAAACTGCACGTAAAAATTTCAGTCAAAAGACTACAAGAATTTCAGAGCTTGTTTTTTTTTTGGGGGGGGCAGATGAAGGGCTCACGATCACACCACATCAACAGCGCCATCATGCGCTCACACTGACCAAACACACAGCCGCCCACCACTGGGTACTCGAATGTAAAACAATTTTGCAGGGTAAAAAGGGAGATCCAAACTCAAATTTGAGGAGAAAACAGTTTGTCATTTGCTCAAACGTATCTCAATCTGCATGCAGATTACTACAGATTATGCTGGAATGAAACAAAAACGTATTTCAGGCTTTAGTTCCTAAAAAAGAGAAAAGAATGTAGCAATTTTACGTTTTGAAACCAAGGCGAGATAAAAAGTTATCTTTCATTGATTGTAATCCATAGAAAGTTTACATGGTTCGGATTGAATCTTAAACGTATAGATCAATCTGATATATAGGCTCGCAAAGTGACAGCGATCACCAACTACTCGTACTCTCCGTTGTTGATGCCGGCGATGACACAACACGCGAAGATCATTGCTAGGATCTGAAAAAAAGGGAAGTCGAGAGACAAGGAAGAGCATTATCAATCTCTCACTGAGAACCAAAAAATAGGGTGTGCAGCACACACTTACGGTTAAGATTCCCTGAGAGTAGAGTGCTACTCACTGATTTCTACACACTGGATAGGCAGCTCGGCAGTACCTACCTATGCATGAATTGAAGTGACCGCGCGGCCATCTTAGGATATTCAACACATTGGCCTCCAACTTCATTCCATTCAGTTCACTTAAGTACATGTACATTCTTGCTCGGCGCTAAAGCCGGTGACTTGGAAAATGCCATTGTAGTGAAAAGCCGAAGATGGCTGCGCAGTCGCTTCAATTCGCAGAGCACAGCTGCCTATCCAGTGCAACTACAGCACTGGCGTCTCATCCAATCCAAGCATGGAATGATTGTTTGACTCTTTATGTGCAGAAAGCATATGCAGCAAGGTATGAGACGGAGAGACCCCCCTGCTTTGTGTTGGTCATTGTCTCGCAGGAATCTGGGGAATTCCTTTCAGACATCTTGGGGGGATGTGTTAAGTAACAATAGTCTTGAATGGGTATAGGAATTGGACATGTTGGGGGGTACCCCTCGGTCTCATTTCTTGCTGGGTAAAGCAGAAAGCGCGACCACTCATCGTCGGGTACGTATTCTTGTGGACTCGTTGATAGGCTTGTGGCTTGTCGTGTATGCTTGTTCGCAAAACTGGTGATAAAGTGTGCAATACACTACTTTTATTGATGGTGAGAAGTGATTAGTATAATGCGACACTGGTGATCGAGTGAAGAGTGGTCTAAAGACCCTAAGCTACTGAAATCGTTCCTGCATTATTGAAGTATTTCGAACGGGTAAAGCTGTGTGACCACATCGAAGAAGGCATAGACTACGTGTATTCCTATAGACCGATTAAGTGACAAGCCATAATACTTGGTGTCCCCACGCTCGTGAACAAAAGATCTGTAGAGTACATGTACTGTACATGGCATTGAATGCTTCCACATCAGCCACCGGGAGCGCCCTGCTAACCAAAATCACGCGCTCGTCAAGTTTAGTAATGGCGTCGGGAAATCGGTCTCCTTCCTTACAAACTTCTTCGGCTGCCTCCGAATCTCCTGTCTAGAGCTAGGTCTAGATCCTCGCTCCAATGGAAATGCGTGGAGACGCGCAGACAATAGACCTAGCCGTAGCCCTGGAAGCCCGTTTCGGACACGGCTTAATGGTAAGGACGCGCTGTGTCAAGGTTTCAAGGCTGGGCCATGCGATGTCTGTGGCCCATGCACCCACACTTCGAAATCATCCGATTACACTGCAGGATATCTGATACAGCAGGATTTTGATTCACCGAGGCCGTGATAACCCCCTTCCAAGTAACACATTCAAGAAATGCCAGAGGATCATGGAAGATGGAAGTACGTAGATCCAGCTTTTACATCGAGGTAAAGTTGGAGCATTTTTCAGGACTCAATTCTTACCAAGAGACATTTAGGTTGTGTAATAGAGGTTATACCTTACTGAGGCGGAGTTGGAGGCCAAGGGCTTACTACCATTAGGGTAGGCTCTAGTAAACCTTTTGTGCTTTCATGCAATGAAATCGAAAGAAAAAAGACCAGCCTCCAAGGCGCCAGCAACGCATCGTATCGATTTGTTGAGTTAACCTGAGCCTGGTTCCCATATACGTGTAGGTTGTAACGCAGAAGGTCCGCAAGACGTCAAGACGCAGACGGTCGCAGAAGAGACGCTGCGCGCGCGATGTCATTCTACCCCAAAAAAATTAACAAAATGGCGTCCGAAACTCGGCAAGTTTTCGCTCAAAATGCGTTTTTTAGGTGGAGATGTCGCCTCTTGAGGCCAAACTGATTCTCAAGTTTGATGTAATTTGTTAATGGTCAGGTATTCTGTTGACGATTAGGGCTGCATATGCATGTTACCAATAAGGAGAAAATGGGCGAATGAGTAACAGTGTTGTATTAAGCGAGAGAAACATCGTTGAACGCCCGTCGAGCCGGCGTGCGTGTTTGTGTAGGTCGGGCTCAACTTTGCCGATCTGTCTGGGGTTGGTTTGCGTTATCGGCGACACTTCCGTTTGACATGTTTCATTGGTCCGCGTTGCAGTTTGCGTCTTGATTGCGTTGCTCTCTGCTTTTTTTTTTACGTCGATATGGAAACCAGGGCCGTTTTCCAATACTCAACTTCGTCTCCGTCTCAGGCTTCGTGTAGGAAACCAATCTTAGATTGTGGGCCTGAAGCGTTTAACTTTTAAATTGACATACTGTAATGTTTGGCTCTTTTGCATCTTACTTGATGTTTTGTGGCACTATCAGACTTACTATTGCGCTTACAACCTCAAAGTCAGGAAGTAAAAAAAAAACAGTTGAAGCCTGAGATGCAGCACAAGTCGCGTATTGGAAAACGGTCCAAGCATAACCGGAAGCTGTGTGTATCGGAAGATACCATTATTTTGATGGGGGAGGCTAGCCGTGTACGTGCGCATAGATTGGGGGCTCCGATAATGGTTGCCTTTGGAACCTGTGTTAGTTTCAGAAGAATTTGTTGTATGATTGTGATATAACATGGATGATTATGGAACACTCTGTGTTTGAAGAAGATGCAGATGGACGATACGTGTTGAGTTTTTCTCATATTTCAGATGCTGGTCAAATGCGACATGATGGAAATTAAATGGAGCCGCATACAAACCGAAGGCGGACTATGTACCCTTTGGGGGCAAACGGAATTCCATATGAGAACCTCTTAACGATTAATGGACGTGGCTCAGTGGTTTGGCCAGAGCTGTATATATGCATAGAGAGAGTAGTGTCGGCGCCAGAGTTTGGAAACAATATGGCCGTTCAGTATGCGTAGAGTGGAGCGTGTACTGCTACAGTGCTAGTTTGTGTCCATCAATGGTGACACTTACTATGTTGCATATTTCTCTTTAAAGGTGGAATGGGAATATCCCAGCCAAAATGAAAGTCTTGGTTTAAAATAAGCACCGTCGACAAGTCCGAAATGTTTTTTTTTTCAGTCAAGCTAATCAACACAGCGACAAAAGGTGAGCGTTTTGCAGTAGCGATAAAGCGGCATGATTTGGTTACCGCAATGCAGTTTTCTTGATTTGTTGATGAGGTTTTGTCGGCCGTCGAAAATGGGAATGGAGAAATATGGTGGTGTCCGACTTACTTGCCACGGCGGGAAATAATACGTGCGCCTATTAAAAATGCACGAAGCCGCTACATTGCGGCTTCCATTATGTGCATGCATTATGTCCAGCCGTAGCCATTAATCCGAACACAGCCGATGTCCAGCAACAGTGCAGAAACAAGTTTTTGGCACTTCACCAAAAAATTCATTTCCGTAAGAAACAGTGGCATCTGGTTAGAATGACAGGCTAATGAGCTGTTTTGATTGGACGGGTTGTTGGTGGCCAGTGAAATTCGACCAATCGCAGACCTTCTAATTAGGAGTAGTCGTCGTCCTTGATTCCACAGATGACACAGCATGCAAATATCATCGCGAGGATCTGTGGCCAACAAAAGACATTGTCAGTGATATCTCAACCAGATCGTCAGCTTGAGATTAAAACAGTGGATTGGTTCTGGTACCTTTAGGAATCCAATCGCAAGTGAAGACGGACGTTCGGCCTCATCCAGCGCCCTGTAAGGTCAGCTAGCGTTTTTTAAAAAGTACACAGCGGCCTGGGATACTATGACTACTTTCATATGGGGAAATGGTTTTATTGCCAGTCTTGAGAAAAAGGCTAGTCTCCACGCCTCGTGGAAGCTTCCCTGTTGAAATGTCACATACTCTGCTTCAAAATCCTCCACATCTTCAAGCAAACTTGACGCACAGTACGTAAAGAAAGTATAGAGCATTATGCGCGCTTTACATTAAAAAGAAGACAAAAGATATCATACGGCGTACAGCAAAAACAGTAGCACCGATGTAGCACAATTCCGCAATTTAATCTGGGGAGTACGGGAATTATTTGAATTAACTTTATTTCAATAACAACAGGGCTTACACCGAGAAAGGGATTTGTTAGAATTGTGCGTGCATTTAAACACATGCGACGGTCGGCAGAGGCAAATACGCCCCTTTTGAATTTACAGTCATGCAGATGTGCATTTGCTTTAGCGTAAAAATAGCGCAACACGTTACAAAGGGGTTTAATATTAACCAAGCAGTATGGTTTTATATATCACGCTGTACGTTGCCATGGATCGACTCCCAATAAGGACAGAGAATTCAAGTTTGCCTGAAGATAATGCCTTCTACACACACGCTTTCCGCGTGACGCCACTTCGGTACTCTATAGCACTGTTTCACCTGTACCAAATGCAAAAGGTACTACGTGCGAAGGGCTGTAATTGTAACGTGGAGGGCGCATCGGCAGCATTAGGGTGGGGAGGGGGGTTTCAACGGGAGCCATGTCCTGTCCCAAGGAAAGGAAAAGTTTCATGAAAAGCAAGTGGAGAGAACCGATCTTCCGGTCTATTTTTACTTTCTTCTCCTCCTGAAGTACGTGCAAAGACCAGGAAACAATTGTTCACTTTTGTTGTAAATTTGGTTCTGGATCTGCCTACTACATGTACGTCCGTTTCAAAACTTCTTGCGTCACTTTAATACCGCTTTTTTCCTCTCGCTTAAAACTTTTTATTTGCCCAGTGAGTGTGCAGCATGAAAATGGTGGCATTCCCGTCACCCTGGCGTTCGGTACATGGATCTCAACGCATAAAATGAAACCATTTGAAACAGAAACTTACCTCAGCGGCAACCATACCAAGAGCGGCTGCTCCAATATAAAGGAAGTTTGTTTTGACAAACTGAACTATCTGTGACGTACAGCCCTGCAAAACAAATACAAAGTTACGTGAACGGGTAGTCTTCAAGATTCAACGGGCCTCAGAGACCAAGAACGTCTGACATCGGACCTCAAAATACAATCAACCCGTCTTGAAAGAATTATGACGGCGTGAAATGATCATAAAAGTCGCGTTTAAGACTGTTCGTTTACTCAGTGTCATGTTGTGTCCGGTTTGTAAGTGTTCTTCAGTTTAAACCACGCCCACTGCACACAGAGTTACACGGGGACCATGGAACCGGAAGTAAACGCGCAACTTGAGGGCTCGTCCTATGGGAGCTTGCAATCAGTGGTGCGTGCGCATGTATGACGAGGTCACTTATGAACCCGATAGAGTTCCCAAACGTGTTCCCCTCGCGAGAGCGTATTTACAATACTGATGAGCAACTTCTTTTATCCTAAGAACCACAATGTGGATTCACTGTCCAAACTCACTGTGCCCTGAGCAAGACCACTTTTTTGGCAATTTAGGCGTGGTTCGTTTTTTACATATTGGCTCTTTATTTTTGAACCCTAGCTGAAGACAGTCTCGTCAAAATGTCCGTTTTTCGAGCAGGGATGGGGCAAAATAATGTGCCTTCGACGCATGCACGCCAGGGAGTGGTCATGCCCGATGGAAGCCGAATGCCTTTCATCTTCGAGGAGGGGTGTAACATCCTCTTTTTCAGCCCGTGAAAACATTGAAACGTTCAGAGTGGGGGGGGGGGTAAAATTGTTTCACACATTGAGCATATTAAAATAGAACACCAGCCAAGCCATTAAAAACTAGATTGTGAAAAGTAATTCATAATCGTCACACAGACAAATAAGATATGCACCATACCCCATTGTGTATTTTAGCTTTATCGTTGATATCAGTATTCAATGCATTTCCATTGTTGCAGGTGGTATCCTTTTCGTCTACGCAGCAAGAAAGAGGCACGAATTTACCAGAATTCATCAACTGGAATTTGCTACCTCGCCAGGACTCGTAAGTGGAATTTCCACAACACTTGAATCCCTGTCGGAACACAGAACCACAAAAAACATGCAATCAGTAAAATGCTCAGTTGTGTATACTGCATGTTTATGCAGTGGTCTTAAAAACACGCTTGTCTGTTAGGTTCATTTACTATCCAGTTTATTCGGTTCAGAAGAAATACTAAACCAATTAAATTATAGGACACCTCCTGAACGTGAAACAAAGGGCATATCCGCTTCTAGCAGAAGTACCCCCTCATTGGTTGAAAAGAGCCACGAGCCGCTACGGACGTGCAGTTGTGACTGAAAGTCATTGATCATGTATGCCAACATTATGTGCGCACGTGTCAAGGCTACATAAACTGATGACCACTATTTTAACCTCTACCCAATTAAAAAGGCCTACATCATACATTTTCCTTTATCATAACCAGTGCCTCATCAGGGCTATTTACCCTATTAACAGATTAATTTCATTTACGATGAAAAAAAAAACCTGTGATATATTTAAGAAAGAAAGAATTTGAGGCGTCGAAACAAAACTAGTATCGCACGTCCAGCCCACTGTGAACAAGGTCTTTTAGGACACTGGGACGAGCGAAGGTTTGGGCGGCAAATATTAGCGTCGGTTGCTGTAAGTTTACCTGTTGCTAACTTTCGGCGCCCTTTAAAGACGGTTGGGACGAGCAAAAGATCTTATCCAGGATGAAAATGGACACCTTTCCCCAGGAGCTGTGTTATGCTCCAAGTATAGCATCAGTCCCAACTATAGCTGGGACAAAATAGTTTGGACTGTCCAAACTATAGCTGGGACAAAATAGTTGGGACAGTCCAAACTATAGCTGGGACAAAATAGTTTGGACTGTCCAAACTATAGCTGGGACAAAATAGTTTGGACAGTCCAAACTATAGCTGGGACAAAATAGTTTGGACAGTCCAAACTATAGCTGGGACAAAATAGTTGGGACAATGCCAACTATAGCTGGGACAAAATAGTTGGGCCGGCCCAAATATACTTCAATTGATTCCCCGCGGCTGTTTACACTTCGGTACCACTGAGAAACTCCTTGTCTGAATTCGAAACGTAATTTGTGTAAGCATGACGTTCTGGATTATTTTCACTTACCTTCTGAACACTGTCGACAAGATTATTTTTGTCAGGCTCGTATTCTTCGTAGGCTGCCATTTGATCGGTTAGGACATCTGCCAGCGTTGACTCGATCTGTGGGTTTTACACACAAAATGGCCCGTTTTTACAGTGTAGAAACAGATACATTTCGAACAGGTACATTTGCACAGGTTCAAAAACAATTATATTTCCAGAGGACAACTTGGATCACATAACAACAAGCCTTTTCCGAGTTAACTTTGACCCGACCCAAATCTGGCACGCTGAGTTCTTTAAAATCATGTGAACATGACAACTTGAATTCTCCTTACTAAAACCACTGTTGCTATACCTCGTGATTCGGGGCAAGCTCTTGCTTAGTTACATAAGAGAGACTTGCAACAATACACTGTTCTCAATGGATAGAAGGGCACAAAGGAACCAGCCCAATCCAGAGATGGTGGTCGCTTTGTGAAAGCTTGCCCCGAATCAGGAGGTATAGCATCAGTGTCTTTAGTCTGGGGAATTCAAATCGTTATGTTTATGTGCAGTCAGATAACGCAGAGCACTAGATTTTATTCAAATTTAAGTCGCAAATGGCTTATTTGTTACGAATGACGGAAAATAGTAGACCTTCCATACGATTGGTGGCGACAAACGCACTGCTTGCGTAATGTTGAATATGGATCAAAAATGGGTAGCTCCATGATTGGAGCGACGCAAACGAGCTCGGGGGTGGCGCAAAGTGTGGGCAAGTTCGAGAAACGACCCTCTGCCAACCCCTGGATATATTTCGGCCAGCGGTCAACGGTTGGTCGTCTCTCAGTCATGCTTGCCCTGTAGTGGACCCTTCAAGTAGGACTGGAGTTTGCCGCCACCACGCGTCTCAGAATGTCCCATTATGAAACGCTGTTTCACAGCTTGCCACATAAGTCTAGGTATAGACAATGCCGGTGACCATGGCAATGCCATGACTGGTTATTCTTATTGTGTTGGAACCACTTTTGTGTCCCGTGAGAAGTCGCTCCGCACAAAACCCAAGACAATGCATACGTCGACGGATTCGCCTATAATACAACTGGAATCGGGGAGCGGGTGATGGAACAGAATAGAACGTTTTGACATAAGTACTCTGGTTTTGTTGCCAATGCAAATATTTTTAGCCAGACTCCAGCATGACAGTGTAGCATATCCCTGGACGTCATGAAAAAAGCCTATAGGTTTGCAAGGCCCCAAACCAGAGGCACGTTTAATAGTACAATACCTTTATTGTGGGTAGTATGTGCACACGTAGGCTAACTACTGTGCAACTGAACGTGGCCCAGCACACAGCGATCATCGAAGCCAACGGGGCCATCTTACAGTTCCACATAATGAAGCTTATATCAAGGCTTCATCGCCATTAATTTAATTGTTAATTACGATGGCACGCGAGCCAAAGGCCGTGTTTGTTTCACACGGATCTGGATCACGATCGGTGATCTGTCGTTGGTTTATGGCAACCAAAACTCGCCTAATGGATGGTGCGACCCAGCTTAAGGATCACTGATCTAGCTCAAAGGGTCACTGGTTTACAGACACCAAAACTCGCCGAATGATGGTGCGAACCAGCGTTACAGGATCACGGATCGAGATCTGTGTTAAACAAACAGGCCCAATGATCACCTTTGTATTTGGCATGATAAGATATGGCCACCGGTGGCTTCAGTGCGAGTCCAGACTTTTGAAATGACGCCTGGGAGCCTACCTCCCAAACTTAAACATTCTTCATTCTGTTTATCCTGTTTCCTTACCCGTTTCTTACACAGCGACGGTCAGTGTGGGTGAATTGAGCAGATTTGACAAAACACTCTTCATTTGGATGAACTTTACTTTTAAAACTTACGTTTTCCCTGAACACAAGAGCCAAAATTCCTCCGACAACCTCGAGGATCACCAGCACGACCAGAACGGCAATATACTGAAAACGAAACAGTGGGAGAAAACACCAAGAATTATGAAAACATAGACCTTTGGATGTTCGGACGTTTAAACGTCGTGTCCTTTGCTGACAACCACACGTGGGGAATAACCCATGCAGTTCGGTATTTCAAAAAGGCAAGGTCATTCGGGAACAAAGCACGCGCGCAAGTTCGTGTTGGGCCGCGCTGATAGGAGAGACCTCACACACGCGCCCGAATGACCTCGCACGTGATTTGCTCTGGGCATGCTCAGTTGTAACTGTGAAATTAGCGAGGTGCCAACACCGTGACACTGCCAGCTTGTAGGAATGGGTGAAGGCAACAAGAAGCTTCGAACGACTGCCTGACAGAAGAAACGTGGAGTAAAACGAAGCGATAAAGAATGAATCAGGCGTCTACACGTTTGAAACTAAAGCTTTCTAACATCTTTTGACAAAAGGTTTGACTTTGCCCTTTTTAAGTGTCAAGATCCTTAACCAGAAAAAGGTATCTCTCACTGCGCATGCGTCATGAGGACACGGGTTGAATGTACCTTTCCACCCATACATTCATAATTAAATATGCACGTGCATAAATGGCCATCAAGAGCCATGCCAACAAAAAAATCTTGCGTGGCCCATTGAAAATGTACGGGGTGCAAATTACCTGGTCATTTAGAAGAAGCGGCAGCAGTGACAGTGTAGTAGTTAAAAGAAATGTACTCACGATTTTGAGCAGGCAGGCGCTCTCCTTCATCGCACCACAACATCCAGCAAAGGCAAGAAGGAATACCAAGCAGCCCACGGCTATGACCACCCCGGATGCTATGTTCAGCAGGTTCGTTGAATCGCCGAAGAAGTTGCCGTATGTCGTAGGCCGGGCGACCACATAGCCGCCCAGACCTATCAAGATGATACCTACGAGCTGCGCAGAAGAGTGCACGGGAATAAAGCCATTGGAGTGACTGACGCCATTTTTTCAAATCGCACAGCTTCATCTCCGTGCGATTTCATGTATTGCTGAAGTATTAGAATTCGAATTATGTCTTAACAAAATGACACAAAGTGATATTCCCTAACTTTCAGCACCTGTTCCAATTCTCTCCAAACTCAATTTCCATTCTCTTATCTTCTGGGTTATATATATTTTTTTCTTGAAAAATAACACAAAGGGAAGCTCGTCAAACAACTCTTTGGAACTTCGGGTAGACGTTACTTCTTCGTGTGTTTATACTTGACTAATTTGCTGGTGAAACAAGAACGCTATCTACAGGGTGGGGTGGGGGGACAGGATACGCCATTGTAATAGAGCGTGATGGAGCGATGACAAATGGCCAATGTTGGCCGTTAAATAGAGGGCTTACATGGCTGCCATCTTGCAGGCCAGTGCATTTGTTCCGCAAGGTATGCTTGAAGGAGGTTGCCATGTGGAACAACAGAACTGCTCTGCAAGATGGCCACCACGCAAAGGTTCTACAGTTGAAGCGTCGAACTAAGGGGAGACCGGCTCTTGGTTTATTGGACCAGGACAAGTTTAGATGTTGTGCCGGATTTCACCCAACGCATGCGGCCCGCTCTCTGAAGAGAAAAACCTGAGGAGTGGGTCTTGGTACGTACATGTAAATATACCTTGGCTATTACTTACCCAAAGCAAAAAGTTGAAGACGAAGAGGATCATCTTCGAAATTTTGGCGCCACACCCAGCAACCATTTTGACTGTTGTTTCTTTCTTTGCAGAAAACCCTGTGACGGGACAGCAATGAATGTAGCCATAATTCGTCTGATCGTAACAACGGAGAATTAAATTCCAATGGGTGAGTTTCCCCCTGTGCTTTGCCCAATGCTCAAATAAGTATTCCTGAAACAGTCGTTGTTGGACAATGACTGATTACAGCGGTCAATGTAAAGTAATCTGACTGCAGAAATTTAAACAAAAATATTTGCAGAAATGAAACAGCTGTTTTGTTTTTGCCGAGATGACGCAACTCCCTCATGAAAGCTGTTGGTTGTTACCAAACACATCTCGTGAATTTTTGATATATACCAAACAGCCTAAATAAAAAGCTCGTAAGTATGAGAGTTTGCTAAAGAAGTGTCAGAATTTAAGAACACACTGAACGTAGCACCAAAACATTCTCACTACATGAGAGCCTTTGCTGGCCATCTTGAAGCCCTGTATTTCGGGCCTAATTGACTTTTAAAGAACGAGGAATTTGGTTTGAAGTTTATGCCCATTCAATTAGTATACTATCGGCACTGCAGTTATGAAAATGAGCAGCTCCATTCGGCATGAACAACCTTCGAGTTGACAAGTTTGACATTGCCGGAGGACAATTTCTTTTTTAGTGAAATCGGTGACTTGACGTGCTTTTAAGACAACATAGTCAATACACAACTAAAACGAGGCTCAGGCCTGGGATAGAATGATATGTCACGTGTCTCGATATCTAAAGAGGAAATTGAAGGGGTGGAATCCGCCCGATTCTGTCAAGGTCAAATGAAAGGGCAAAGGCAGTCACGTGGTCCATGTCGTCTTGGTACTAAACCAGCATCAAGTCTGGCAACGGACCCCCTTGTTGCCAACGTTGTGGCACTAGAAATTAGATACAACGCCAGCGGCACTGCAAAATGGATTCACAGTTTTTCACCCGGAAAATTAGTTGGCAGAAATATTATGACAGACCTCTCGCAGGGACGGCACAGATATTACATTCGCAATAAAAGTCACAGTTGTAGTTTTTATGAACCGCTGGTTGGCAAAGTATGACAGACCATCATTAAAGAAAAAACACAATTGTTGTAAAAATTTAAGAAACAAATCTCACGCAGCTACTGAAATAGCGACTAATAAATGCTACCGAATGGTAAACGAAAATGCCATCCTGTTTAAAAGGAACATACCTTTAGTTTTGAGATAGACGCTGTTCCCTAAAAAATGTTGGAGTATAGAACTGATGCTCTGTGCTGTGATCTGAGGCAATTTCTGGCTACTTTAGCCAGTTTTCCACACAACTGCTTTTGTAACATTTGTTTAATTTTTCACATAATCTTTCTTCCTGATTTTATATAATTAGGCCCTGTGTATATATAATGTTAGGGGCCATTGGGCTCGTCCTTCCTTTGTTTTTAAATGAACAAACACTGTTCTCATCTTTAAAAGGCGCCCCACTGCAACAAGCACCGTGGTGGTTTGGAAAGTTTTAATAACACTTTTCATATTTTTCGTTTTTATTTTTATCTATTTTTTGTTCGTTCAGGAGCCATTTAACGAGCTTTTCTGAAATACAGGATCAAATAGGTATACATTTTCATTTAGGTTTTGCAAAAAAGTGGTGGGGGGAAATGATATTGTATCTCCCCGTTTGGAAAAGTGGGGACTTGTCCCCCCCCGTCCCCCACCGATTAACGCCCATGGCACCAAATTGTCCAGCTATGAGCCCAGAAAGATGCCACTACATTCTGCTTAACGAGAAATCAGAAATGCAACACCAACTTCTTTCAGCATGCTCCACCGCGACTGCTTTTACACAGTTGAGTCGAAAGGGAGGCTGTAATTATGTTTCGACTAGACTTTAACGACGTCCTACGAAATAGTTTAGCACCGGTACGGTATGCACGGACGCCTGACCACTCGAAAGAGACTAGGTTTTGCAAGTTTAGTTTTGCTTTCGTTGTGCCTGACGACTCCATGTAAATTGCAAATTGAGGTGAACACGCACCTTTTGAAGTGTTTGTCGTTATAATTTTTCTTTTTAAACCAAAATACTTCCTAATTAGGTATCAAACGGTGGACGATATTACGGCCATTACGTTCATCGTTAACTAGATCCCATTATGGAACCACACAGGGCGGAGGCGTGAGCTAATTCAACAGTTGCACTTTTCATTCGACCCTCTCCACGTCCTCACAATTTTTATTTACTGATTAACCCGCCACTTCTAACCAGAACTGTCCAATATTAACCGGCGCAGAAAACGACATAATGGTTATCACAAGCTAAACGAGTAGCTAGAAATATCCATGCGCTCCGTACGAAGTCCGGAACACACGCCCATAATAAACATAAAACCCGGCTCTTGCCGCCTACGCGAAAAAATAACAAATTGAGCAATTATCGTCAGAAGATAAGCGATATAAATACACAATTACAGTTTACTGCAGAGGACAAAATCCAACCCAAAACCATGCAGATCTTCCGCCCAACCCAGCTCAACAGTTGCTAGAATAGTTTTTTCTTGAAGCCAATTTCTGTGGCAGACATTTTGAACACAGAAATTACTTCTCACATATTGTGTCTTTAAACGACAGCTTTAAACACGTCTTCCCTAATAAATTATAAGACAATAGCTTCACTTCCATTGCATTGCATAAACTATCCATAATTCGATGGTTTGGTAAGTAAAAAAAAAACCCTGAAGGGGAAGTCGTTTTGAAATTGCTAGGCATCCGCACTGATTAGGATATCTTAGCTTCAATTTTACCAATAAACCTAGATGTTACATATACCTTTGCTCATGTGTGCCCATAAGATCCCGGCCCAGCTCCGCCCTTTCATTGAATGTAACATTATTGGAACTTACGCGGTCCATTAATGTTTCCTTTGTCATTTTAGTAAAACTGACGAGAACAACAAGGCACCTTTCCATATGCGCGTTTATACTTCCGCCACGCGTTGCGCACCTGTCAAAACTCGCTCAGGAAGCGATTTGACGGCCGAACGCAACCTGCGTATGGAGTCCATTTTTGTGTCTGTGAAAGTGAACGCATCGTATACGCAACGCATCCAATAAAACGTACATAATGAATCTAAATGAATGGCTTCTAGAAACCTATTTGAGCAAATACAGAAGAAATGTGTACACGCCCAGTTGACAATTTAAGAAACCGTGACAGCGTCCGTTACAGAGAACCAAGTTATGAAAGTTAACGCACGAATCAAACACAGACAAACATTTCATCACTACTTATTGAAGCTGTGGGACCCGGCAACGGAACATGGATCTGGTAGCCATTTAGTCAGAGAATTGAAGAACTACGTGTTAAACAACCATCGTATCCCTCCTGATAATTGCATCTGTCATTAATTTTCACGAGTCTGTCTACCGCAGTTTCAAGTTCACCAGACAGCTTTGTTCCCTTCACGAAAATGAACTGGAAATCCCCGCGGCATTGTGTACGTGCCGTAAATATAATTACTGTTTCGGCATTATGGTCATGGCCTAGACTTACCCGATCAGTTCCTCGCGAAAGAGCATCCACACAATACAACGATGATGCTGCGATGGCTTTGGGATTTATTACTTTTAGTTTAACGAAGTTCGTCCACTAAAGCAGTGTTCTTACCGGTCTATTTTGAAAATGACCCAAAACATGTAGCAGAACCTTAGAAGTCTGGAGATTCCATATAGGCCTTGGTCCTTTTATAATTCTTGATTCGCTCTTGAACGCTATAGCTAAAACAGGTTTGTTTAAAGCAGCAGATAGGCAAAGTGAAAAGCGAGCAGTTTTGAAAAATAATTATTATTTCCATTTGGTAACTTTCTTCCATAATGTCCATTTTGTTCAAGCAAGCACACTATCAGAGCACCGCGGCATTTACATTGCATGAGATTATAGTGTTTTTTTTGGGGGGGGGGTTAGGAACTATGCATCTTGAACTGGAGAAAAATAAGTCGATTGTGTGATGGCAAGCAGATGAGCAGCATTCACGGGTCACATCTACGACCTCCACGATTTGATTCATGATCCAAACAATTGACCCTGACATTGGCAAAGACTGCTACAAGTCTACCATCCCGGGCCTATGTCACCAAACAGTGCACGACTTACCATAGGGTGGGGAAAATCTGCAGTCAACGCGGGCACACAAACATGCGCATATAGCCATGCTACATTGTAGACACCGTAATGTAATAGTCCGACTAATCGTTTTGACAGTCATCGGTACTTAATATTACAAAAAAATACACTGTTTATTGTAGGTAATAATGCTTTTTGGGCCGATCAAAGATTAAATCAGTTGTTCATTCGGGTTTCTCTCAGCCGTTTTAAAGGAGGGGCCTACGTTTTCTTTCCCACGCATAAGGCCTAACACGGCTGCAAAGTCATAAAACCGTCGACGGAAATTTGTGCACGCGTGTCTCCATCACGAAATCACTTTATTCACCTTCATGCAGGTTAATTTCAACAGGTTCTACGGTGATTGGAACGAGCTTCACTAGCGAAAAGGCATATCCAGACGGATTATTCCGCAGATCAGATTTTGAACAACTGCAGGGAAATTCGGAGTGAACATGAACGTCTACTCTCCTCAGTACATTTAAAACTGGTGTCAGTTCTGTTGCATCCACGTTGATTGTCATGTCTTCAACTTTGACTAAAATGCAAACATAATTACAGGAAACACCAGACTGTCTGTTTTTTTTAAATCTACAACTTACCCAAGAATCAAGCTGCAGTTGGATTAGATCCGATGCGGTGTCCGCATAAAGCTTAAAAAGATACGATCTCCCGTTATCGTCTTCTTTTCCTCGGGTCAGCAATTGCTTCTGGTCCGACGAGCAAAAAGGAACTGCTGGACAGCTGCGTGCTGCTGTGCGGATGGATTTAGGGCTGAATAGGATTGTGCTCCGGTCGCTGGTTGATATATAGCATACTTCGCTAAGCCCGGTTGTCATGAAGTGTTTGAACGCGTCGCCAAAACAATGCGGCCCTCTTCTGAAAGGGCCAGAGTTAATATTTGAAGCTAGAGGGTAACTGATTAAAATCGCCACCGCAGGTTGAAGAAGTTCGAGGTTAAAGTTTTACCGGGCGTCCTCTCAAGCAAACTTTGAACTTCAAAAAGCCATTATGAAGCAATGTCTCGTGCTCGCACGCTGACTGTGACGTCATTGCCATGCCAGCCAATTAACGGCCCTTGTTTCCATGACTTCGAGTGACTCATATGGACAAATAATAGATCGTTTGTTTTTTATATGAACACAAGTTTTTGACACAACTAGAAAATGTGAACTTTGAGGTGCAAACCAGCATACTCTTTGGAGACTCTCCCTGTTTCATAAAAACGCATTTTGCTTTTGTCAAGAAATAGGGCCTGCATCAAAAAATGTGAGGACAGATTTCTTGAAATATTGGTTTCGCAGTAATTTCCGCTGACAATCCTTCTGGTATATCCTCTGGCGCACCATCAATTATGGATCAGAGGACGCGACAGCCAATACGACGCTTATCAGCTGTTATTATACGCGAATCATGCATAAAGCCATTAAACACATCAATTTAATGGCAACGTGGAATACAATCTGTTTTTCCAACCATTTCTTTTTTTTTCACCGTTGGCGATGTGGCTTACCTCTGCATGCACGTAGCCTTAGCATAATAGGGGTTGCCGTGCCAACTGCCATCATTTCATATGTATGTTCGTGTACACACACCGTCAGCTAGGGGCGCCACAACTAAATGTCCGTATCACGTTGTGTTCGCGCTGGTTAATTAATTTCAATAACCCCCCCCCCCCAGCGCACCGAGGACTTCTTGCGACTATGTTTTTCGTACTTGCTCGCGCCTTCACCAAGCTGCCATTTTGGTCTGGTAGCATCCACACTGGTCCACAATTAACGTCCATTTATCAAATCTATTTGTCATTCTTATCTCTGGTGCCGGCCCTGAATAGGGTCTCGTTGATATCTGAACTTGTCCTTCATTCATCCAAGGCCTTTTAGGCCTATAGAGTAAATATTCCTCAGTGCGTGCACTCCTTTCTCCAAGTGACAAATGATTAATAATTGCTCAGGGACGTCAAATGTTCGGGTTACATTATGCCAAGCCATTTTGTGGGTTGGGTAATATTTATTTCCAAAGCGCGTGTTTCATTTTTGTTTACAGCTTTATTAATTAAATTCACGTCACAAAGCAAGGTGCGTTACTTGTTTGTCCCCTAGAGAACACCTTATCCGTCAATTCGGAGTTCGTGGTCAGTGTAGCTATGTGCAAGTTGTAGAGTCGGTTATCATGTGGGTAAGTACTTCGATTTATCATCATATTCATTCCCACAGCAAAGGCACAGAATCTTCTGCTGTCGTCAATTTATGATTTAGCTACCTACCGCTAGACTGGCGGAAGTCTAGTACTACGCGGGCAACAAATATTGCAAGATTTACCGAGTGTGTATGTAGGGGGGGGTTCCGTCTCCGTCAAAGGGTCGAACAAACAAACTCGGTCAGAGGCAGATGATGGTGTGTATATTTTGGGACGTCTGTTTAGACATCTCCCCGGTCACATATTAGAGAAATGAGCTGTGGCAACAACACCGGTCATCGTGTGCCGTACACGAAGGCATTTCCCCCATAGTGCGGCCATTTTTGATATCCATCTGTTGGCCCGGTGTAAATCGTCTCCCTGACTCCCCCCCCGTATTCAGAAACTGATTAACCCCAGCAGTCTCATCTGAATCCTATATATTCAGCTTTTCCTGATTTGTGTCACACACTTACAGACAAAGATTAATAACTGGAAAATTCGTTAACCAAAAATGTGGCTTCATTATGCTTTACTTTAAGTTCAGTTTGGAGATTAGGCCCTGAAAAGTCTTTAAATTCGGTTACAAGCCAGAATGGGGTGACAGTCAAAAGCTCATCTTTTCACTTCATCATAAAAATACAGTAGATACAACCTGAAACTGATCTCTCACGTAGTCGGAAGAAACACAAAGACAGGCGACACTTGGGTTCCCTTCGAAAATACATGTATATAAATTTTTGTCTCTTTTTTCAACCTATTAGTTGTCTACACTTTGAAATAATCAAAACGCTCCTTAATTAATGCATCTCATATCTACTGTTGAGAAAGTTCCTTCTAACTTACTGACATGAACAAAGTGCAAACCTAAGTTTATCTGTTATGTGTGAAACATAATTATCGTGAAATGTGCTGGATTACGAAGCAGTGGTATTGTTTTTGGCTTGCGGGAAAAATCCATGTCTCTGGTATTGTTTCAAGAAATGCCCATCAAATATTAATCAAATACTGGCTGTAGTTCTCGTTATCGTGTAGGCGTGCTTGAAATTGAAATGAAATTAAGATGCTGCTCCCAAGGCTGTGGCTTAAATGAACCGCGCAATGATGTGCCAGATATTGAGTGCTAGAGTGTCATAATGACAGCATTAATTTCATTCTTCGTCGCTATTGTGTGTATGTGTGGGGATTGAACCTTACAACATTTGAACACTGTCCATTATTTGTGTAGTCAAGTTTGTCAATAGTCCTGCTCTGTATTAATACCTATGATGGTGTAAGCTGGGTTAGTTGCTCTGCAAAAAATGTCTTGCATTAGGAGAGGTTGAAAACTAGTCGCAACCGCCCGGCATCGGGTTGGTCCAATTTGGGGCGTTTGTGATTAATTTCATGGTTCATTTTAACTCAGAAAAATGGGTCGATATTGATCGGCATATTAATTAACAGAACTAGTAATAAATCTTAACCCTTACAATTGGGTTGACACAACCCGGGTTTCTCTCTCTCTCTCTCTCTCTCTCTCTCTCTCTCTCTCTCTCTCTCTCTCTCTCTCTCTCTCTCTCTCTCTCTCTCTCTCTCTCTCTCTCTCTCTCTCTCTCTTTATTTTTGGAGGGTTCACTCTCAATAGAGTTACATTTCATCCTGGCTTTCGTCTGTATGCGTGTCATAGCAACATGACATTTACATTCATGTCCTACTGAATGCCGGTCGCTTTGCAGCGTTATGATTAAAGATGAAATACGTGTATGTGTCTGTAACCCAGACAGATTCCTGGCATTGTTTTGTGGTAGGGATCAGCGCAAAAAAATGGACGCAAGTAATGTCCTCAATAGATGTATCAATATTGCATTTTAATTTTAAACTTATCTTGGTATTCGCTTTGACGGGCCTCAAATTGGCAAACATGGTGCCTAATCTAAATTCACATTGGAATTTGTATCAGTGCTGGATGGTACGTGACGTTCATTCCAGCACTGTAACTGTATCGAATCTAACCTTTGCCGTTGACTCACGAAACGCCCTTTGTTTGTCTCTTGAAAATGTCCCATCTCTGGTTACCATAGTACAACGTCATGTTTATTCATTCACATGGAGAGGAAACCGAAGATGTGCATATTTCTGGTTGTAGACTATATGAAATGATGAAATCGACAAGGAATGAATTAGGTTGGATGGTTGGGTGTAAGCGACTGAATGATGATTATTCATAGTACCCATGAACAGATCCAGAATCGAATTTTTGGGGGCGGGGCAAAGTTGTATTTTTTAGGGGGGGGCAAAATTTTGGAATTCATTTTTCGTGCAACCTTTAAATGGTCTTTGTTCAAGCGGTAAGGCTACATTGCGGGACTTTTTTGAAGGACGCAGAATGAAATAGACCAACATTCGCCATTCTCTTCGTGTTTAAAAAAATCCTTCTTGTGCTGGTGTCTTACCGCTATGAAACTAGGGCACATCTTTCCCGGGATATTTGTCCCAAAATAGGTAGGTTTATGAGCCCCAGAGAGGGACCGAGAGGGCAGAATTTTCCTACCAACGTAGGCTCATTGGCTTGTGCGGGCGGATTTTTCTTGCATGTTCACGAACATCTGGATTTTTTGTTAGTAAGTCGGCCACTCGAACGCCGAGAACGTACAGCCGGTTATCAATGAAATGGTTGTTGCATGCAACATGGCGGCATCCATGTACGTTCTTTCAGAGTAAACAGAGGAAAGCTGGGCTGAATTATTTTCTGTTTAAAAAGGAACATTCATTTCTTGCTATGGAAAATGATTATTGTTAATTTTGTAAAACTTCCCATTATCTCCAGCTTTGTGAGCCATCTCGCTATTTTTTGCGGCTCTTCAAAAATCAAAATCTCACGAGTTTTTCCGTGTGTTCCTGTAAACCCTGACGAGGAGGTGGTGTCTGATCCTTTTCCGGGAACATTGTTCTTAAGTCGTGTTCCCGCCATTCGAGCGCGAGAACAAGAAACCAGCGTCAAGAACAGGCCGCCCGAACTCGCCCCATTGGTAGGAACTACACTTCGCCGGTTCACAAACGACTATTAAATGCACACGTTACGGTCGCATTGCTACCAATACAGTGAGCGTTCCCGACCAACGTTTGTTGCTTTCTACCGATGAGGGGTTGCTTCTTCCATTTCCACAATTACCATATTACGCATGAACCGGTTCAGGAGTGTACAGGAGACTTTCAACGACTGTACGAATACATGCTATTAGCCTATTGGAGGTAAGGCGGACCGTAGGAGGGCGCTGTTTGTGTTTACCCACTTTAAATAGCGCCCTCCTATTGTGTTCGCCATGCTTTAAAAAGGCGAGGTGTCTGACGCCGCAGTAATGGTCTAATGCTGGTCTCGATTTGATTCGATCCTCGTAGACCACACCATTCTCCTAAACAATTATTTCCCGCAACAGTTCTGGGTATTTTATCTACCGATCGTTATCTTGGTTGCCAGCCTGTGATGTCACTCGGTGGGCGTAACCTTTGCCTTTTCAACTTGGCGTTGGAGTCATTGAGGCGCAACACTAACCATTAACTCCCACGCAATGACGTGACAGGCACTGGGTGGTTCGCGCACCGAAGTGGAGGGAAAAATAGAATTCTTCGTTGGTGGTTTTTTGTTTGCAAGGGGGGGGTTCCACGTTTGAAACTGTCGGGCTAATTTTTGACATATTCATGCTTGATCACGAAGTACCGGATCTACCTCATAATTAGCGGATGTGCTTGTGGTTGTGGTCAGCCCGTTATACACATGTTGTTTTGGTCTTTTTGAGAGCACAAGTGGCTCATATAAATCTCTATTTCTCATTGTGTCGTGGGATAGGATAACTATTAAGCCAGGCATTTTAGGCACAAACCTTTCGGGGAGAGAACTAGTAAAACATAAAGTTAAAAAAAAGATTTCTTCCAACTAGCATCAGTACCTCTTCATCAGGTCAAAGAGGTGTACATTTTACACAAGAAACATTTTTTTTTCAGTCAAAGTAGAAAGCAGCCGCTGAAATTTGATTGGTCGGTCTGGGATGAATCAGCCTCATATCCTAGCTCATTGATATTCACAATGACTGTGTTAACAGAAGGAATTCTCCAATTTTCATCTGCTAAGCTTTCAAATTCGATTTTTGTGAATCATTTCTCCAAAAAAAATGAATGTACAATGCAACACGAATTGGAGAACATTGTATGTGTAGAACAGTAGAAACACATTAGTTTGTAAGTACATGCACACGTTTTCATATAGGGCTGTGCATAATTTATCAATTAAACATCTGTTGTTTGTTATCCATATGAATGTCGAAAAGTTTAACGGCAGGGGAATTTCAAGGGCATCCTGCAAGAGCATCGAAATCACTTCCTGATCATATTAATACAATAAAAGATACATATTATTAGTGGATGTATATGCCAAAGTTATCAGAGTTCGAAGGAATTTTATTTGTCAATCCTTTTCCTGTGCTTTGTCTGAGCTGTTTTCCCAGACTGTAGATCACAAAAAAATACCACTGAGTGACCTCAAACGCATCACAGAAGAATTCGCACTCTGCTTGAACTTTGCTTCAGCGAAGTGTGTATTTTTAGCTTGATGTGTTTAGAGTTAGTCTTGGCGCAAGACGTAAATGATCACTAGCAGTTGTTGCATTTTTTGAATGACAGTTTTTTCTTTTCTAGCACCCGCCATGCTTGCACCAACGTCTTAGGAATCTTGCTTCAACCAGGGCGTAGCTGTTTTGTGGAAAGCACACCGTTAGTGAAAAATATTGATATCTCAAAAAAAAAAGACATTTCAGGATCGTTGATTGGTTCACTTTGAAAGAACAGGAAGAAAATGAAAAGGAAAAAGTTAAACACTCTCATCAGGTTCCCAAGACGTTTGGCGAGCAAGGGCGCTGGTCTAACTATTGAGTACGTCGAGGGCGCACTCTGTACGATCCTTTGTCAGCCACTGGCGTCTTGAGGCCAAGACCAACTTACTTTTTTTTTCAAATTAATTTATGTTTTTCCAAATTAACCTGCTTTTGAATACTACTTTTGAGCTACCGGAGGGAACTCATAATTTGCCAAGATACCATTGCAGACCTGACCCCATTAACAAACCACAACTATTCAGCCTCTATAGCCCCAGGAATGAAGCCATTTCCCCAAACCAGTGGGACTTTTCGAAGCATGGTGAGATAAGATGGACCACTGGGTCTGCGGTTGCGCAAAGCAGGGATCGACAGCGGTTCTCAGAAGGGCTCAAAACGTTAACGCTTCGTTCAACATTGTGGTCGATATCTAATGACAATGTAGAAAAATCTCAGCGTACTGATCGAAACTTCTTCTTGTTCATCCTGACCTTCTTGTATTCAGACGATACTAGGATCCTTATGTCGGGGGTCAACTCAACGAAAAGAGGGGAATAAAATTAGGAATCCTCACGCAAGAAACAGTCTTATGAGCAACCAGTTTAAGCCAGAGGCTCCTAAAATCAACTTAAGCATGTTCAGCCATCAACTGTGTTTCATTGTGTACTTGTTTTCTCAAGAGGTCAAAGTCGCTGAATTTTTGTTATCTGTAGGGCCTAATCGAGCGTTACTAACGATTAAATATAGACTTCTTGACCCCCGTGTGGTAACCAGACTTGTAATGGGCCCGTCGTGTGCCAAGTCAAATGTTGCACCCGGCGCGGATCGTCGTAATTATCACATGGAAGGCCTGTCACAGTCACCGAACAAATGGATTCAAACTGGTGGAAATTTCTGAAATTGGATGACTAAAATATCATCATTGATAATGGGGGGGGGGAGGCAGTCACTGGAACTCATACGCAAGACCCGAAATTGGAGGCTATTTGTACGCTCAAGTTTCCGTCATCTTTTACACTTGTTACTCACGGTGATTTCATTTCGTGGGAGCCGAGATTACTTTGGCTAAAGACGTTAGTTATAAAAACTGAGCATGTCTGATCTGAGTCATCTCCGATTCTGCGAAATTGCTAAACACACTACAGCTGCATCGTAACAGTTACTAAAGACATTTGTTTGCAGCGCACACGCGACATAAAGGCCTTTAGATCTGAGAACTCACTGTTTCCCGCGTGAGCTGCTAAACTAAACTTTACTCAGCTGTTTTCAAGTGTTTTGGACATGACCAGAGTAAACTAAAAAATTATAATTTCAAGAGTCGACCTAAATTTTTAACATTTTTTGAAGAGTCAATTTGAACATTGAAAATGTTCTCCGGGTTTTAAAAGACACTCGAGGGGAGGAGAGAATAAACTGGGTCGGTAATATTTTACGAAAAAATATCCATTGATTTCCGGCTGCAGTTTTCTTTGCGTGGCACACAGTTTGCCATTACATATAGTGTACGGGGCACTGTAGTGAGCGCTTTGCCCTACATCAAACACATTAAATATTATCAAAATATGCAAGATAATGAGTCAACCGTGGACTTTGTGACTTCAAGGTTCTGGTCACCATGACTACGTCGAATGCACAGATTTGGAAATGATCAACATTTTTGTGGCTGGCAAGTTTTAAAACTGCAAGAGGGCGCTATATCGAAATAATACCAAGCAGGCGTCAATCGTCATTAATATAATCTGGTGCATTCGCCAGTATCCACCACTCAATCTTGAGGGCACTATTTTTGTCTTCGAAACAAAACGGTGTCACTTGGCAGAGTCCCTTACTGGAGAGTGCTTGTTTGAACGGTTTAAATTTGAACGTGCTTGGCACTTTCGCGTGGAATGCAGATTGTCAATAAGCTGTATAGTAAGTTCTCTTTTTATCAGAAAGATTTTAACTGCTTGTGGTAGACAGCCAAGGGTAGACGATTCAAGGGTGTGAGGGCGCCAATATTGCTTTAGGACGCACGTCATTTGCACATTTCGAAAAGGGCTTCTCGGGGCGAACGATGTGCATACCGTCAATCGACCATGCTATTGACAAACATTCGATTTTAAGTAAGACTCTTTGTCGCGAACTCAATAAAGAGAAATATCTATCGTCAACATTCGGAAGCCAATGCCAAAGTTAACGTACTGTTACAAGGGTGAAAAACTCATTGTCAAAAAAATGAGTCCTTTATAAAACCACTCCAAAAGAATAAAACGCCCCCCCAAAAAAACATCCCTGAGAACCACTCCAAAAGGGTGAACTTTCCATTCCCTCGAGGAGACACATACATTGTAAATGACAATTCGAGAAGGAGTTTATAACGGCTCGTCTTTTGGAGTGATTGTCACGCTTTTACAGTAAATTTTTACTATTCTTGGGTGCTTTTAAACTTTTTTTGAGAGTGAGTTTTGTACTCTTTTGCCTAGAAAGTAGTTAACCTTCGTAATTGTCTAAACATCCCATCATTTCGAAAAGAAGATGTATATAACTTGCTTTGGTTGTTTCAAATCAAAAGATCCGAAACAGCAATCGATTTTTGATGTATGAAGAATCTCTATCTCCGTGAATCACACACAGTATGGTGGAAATCACATGGATCCTAGACAACTCAGATTTTAATCACGGCATACTTTTCGGCACTGGATCGTTGTGTGTTATTGTCAACCTGTCCTTAAGCTTGCTCAACACGCAAAGTATATGGGACAGCTCTGCAGTCTACACAATCTGTTGTATAAGATCCAACAAACGCCATTTATTGTTTGTTTGGCAACACCTTATTTTTGAAGACAACTAAATCGCTGCCTATAATTTAAGTTGTACTTAAAACAATTCGCTACCTACGTGACAAGTTATATTTGCAACATTTAATGTCGAGAGTTGTAAACTTTGAGTATGCTAAGTAATGAAGAGCGAATTTCTAAACACGATACTTTGAAAAATTAGCTACTGTAGGCCTATCCTTTACTATTTGTAAAAAAAAAAGAAAGAAAAGTTCTCAAGTAATGTACAATTCCGAGGATTGAGTAAAAATCACATAACGCGGGGATGACTGCATGGAGTCAGGGACCACCTTGGTTTCGGGTTTTTAGTTTCTCGTAGTCAAAGACAGCCCAAACATGCATAAATGGCTGTAGACGTTCTATAATTTCTATAACTCTTTCAACCACATCGACCATTTTACTTCGTGTGTATAGTTCATTGGCTTGGATCTGCCTGACAAGGTTTCATTTGACCTCATTTTACAGGTTTGTTTAGTATCAATCTTGCCCAAAATCAGCTCTTGAATGACATGTTCGAGCAACGACTATTTCGCTAACTGCAAAAGTTGGAGCACACTTAGTCGACAAACATTCGGGACCAGCTGTAGCCCAGGGGGCACGGCCGCATCGCTGGTGGCCAGTAGCCATTTGTGGAGGGAACAACTCACATGAAAAAAAACATATGAACGAAATGTGACAGACCATGCATCGACGCAGCGAGAGATACCACCCACTGCAAAATGTGACAATGGAATATCCCAGGATGGAATAGGCCATTCGGATGGAAATGTCCTAGGATGGAATAGGCCATTCGGATGGAAATGTTTCCCGCGTGCGCACTGGTATTAATACACTGACAACTTTGAATATAGTCAATACCCGAACTTGCCCTGTGATCTGGTATGTATGTATGTGAACTTCATTACTCATAATGATGGTATATATTTCTAACCTATACATGAGAACTAATTAATAGCGATTGAATATGCCAATTTACTGCCAAATTACTAAAAGTTGTTCAAAATAAAGGAAGTAAACTACGTCAAACGATCAAAATATTTATCTTAAACATCTATACAAGATTTCAGACGCAAAAACGGGAATAAAATCATGAAATGATATGTCTATACTGTGACCAACATTATTTGAATAATCTACAGAGGGCATCGTTGCTTTCGTTACTTATGTGGCCTGATGCCACATAAAAATGACACGCGAGGACCGTAGCATTTTTGGTCTGGTCAGTCTGTCTAAGACAGCGAGTTTTTACAGCAAGAAGGGGGGAAGGAAAAGACATGTAACACTGCAGATCTAAAATGAAGAACAAAGCAAACAACGGCGAAAAATCGGAACAAACCTACTCAAGGAAAAGGCACTGATGTTTTGTTTGTACACCGAGCTAGGTGTAAGACTTGTAGCTGTCTTTCTTCATTCCGCTTATCAGACAGCAAGCCATGATCATGGCGGTGACCTAGGGAGAGAACAAGGGGAAAGTAACGCTCAAAACCTCACTCTGGGATCAATTTCATATATAGCTGCAAAGTTCTGAAATCTCATAGGTACAGAAAATTATTAGCTTAGGAAAACAGGTTAACAGCTAAAAAAGTCACAGGGGGTTTGTTGTTATGATGTTGACTAGTGCTCTGTCATATTTTTAGCACTTAACCTGCTGGTTCCAGAACATGGACTGGTGCCCAAGTTCGTCCTCTTCTTAACAGCACTCAATGGCTAGGCTTTACCAGCGACCGCTATCTCGAGTATAGTACAATCCAAAACCCATTTTACACATCAAACCCTCTGGCTGTAAATGCGTTAGATTTTACAAAATCCATACAGTCGTCATTACTTTATTTCAATCTGTTTTTAATCCTTTAATTTCTACATTTTCTTGTCGATTCCCTGAGGCATCTTTGATCATTAATAGGGAAAATGGCACATTATATTAAAAAAAAATTACCAAGATTTATTATTAAGGAAGACTATGTGGTATACCATTCGAGTTAGTAATGCTCGTGCTTATGGGGCCATTGACTCCTTTTTACGGCCACTGACTTGTTTTCACAAAGTGTAAACTCGGACAAGTCAAAGCTTTCTCTGAATATCACTGCTTGTGAACGCGGGTTACCAGACATGCCATGCCCAGTGCATGCGCAGTTTAGTTAACGAGATCGGATCGTCTACAGCTCTCTTGAGGGTGAACCGTGGTACATAGGCCAGAAATAATGTCCGCCGAGCTCATTAATAAAAGTTATACACCCAAAATATTAGAGGGTTCTGAGAGCCATGGAAGTGAGGAATTGAAGAAATATGGCACCGAACCTCTGGGCCAGACTCGGGGCTTCCAATTCTGAGCAATTTGGATGCAATCGGGTCCGAAAGTGGCTCTATTTATCCGTTTGGCGGAGGGATGCATTTTCAAAATGGCTACTTTTCCTGGCCGTGAAATTCCCTTCATTTAGGGGTGGCCTGCTTTGGTGAGAATTTCTCCAAAATTCATCGGTCAACCCACTAAAAATTGAAAGGAAAACGAAAGAGGACATGTCCAACATCGTTTTTCTGTGTAGCCCGAACACCTGTGAGAGTTGTGAGTAGTATAGGGATTTATCGCTGCTGTCTATGGGGATTTATTTGCTGTGGTGCACCCTCAGGTGTGAACCACTCACACATATGCAGCAAGGTATGAGACGGAGAGAACCCCCCCCCCGCTTTGTGTTGGTCATTCTGGGGAATTCCTTTCAGACATCTTGGGGGGGATGTGTTAAGTAACAATAGTCTGGAATGTGTATAGGGATTGGACATGTTGGGGGGGTACCCCTCGGTCTCATGTCTTGCTGGGTATACACTCACAGGCTTGCAGCAGATGTCATGTTTCTAAACGTCCTTCTATGTTTTACCCACCTCAACAAGGATCAGAACCAGCGCGGCCACTCCAATGTACACGAAGTTGTCTTCAAAGACAGCTACCAACTTATCCATACAACCCTGCAGGGATTAAAGGTAAGTACATGATTCCTACCTCCATGATGTAATTGAATCGAGGATCAACTCATGAGAAAAGATGTTTGAAAGGAACCAAGCAGATGGATTATGCGCCAGTGTGCGGGAACAGTTAGCACACAATGTCTGCATTCTGTCCTACAACATACATAAACAATCCTTTTGGTTCCAAAGTCTGAAGTTGATGTAACTCTCTATTTACAGTCTGGCCGAGACCAGTCACAAGTGATAGCACGAAGAATGACAAAAGAATGCTTTTCTTGCTACCATTTGAATAGCTTTGAGACTGGAATCCAGACCGGAAGTCTTGTAAGTTTTATATTGGTATTGTGCGGTCTTTCGATGGTCTTAAGGGGTCTCGACCACAACACAATTACCAGCGATGGTTTCAAAATGTTTGTAAACACACCGAGACATGAACTCCTGCGCAATCCACGCTCCGTGCAAGCAGGGACATGACCTCAAAAACTGTAAAAAGGTACAGTAAAGGTAAAGTGTATAACAAGAAGCTTTGTCACTTGGATCTGCTCACATCAGTGAAAATTTTACTTCGATCGGCAATCGTCTTGTCAGGGTTGGCTCTATTGCAGCCTACTTCGCCCTCATTCTTACAGCAACTCTTGGGGACGGCTTGCCCCGCGTATTCAGGCAAAGTTGCGAATGTGCTGTTGTAGTAGTCAGTGTAGTTAAACACCCCGCAACATTTGTCCTGCGTGAATAGAGAAATCGGTGTGTCAAGATCATTGAAGCAAGTTTTGGGACGGAGAGAACCCCCCCCCCATTTTGTGTAGGTCATTGTTTACCGGAATCTCAGGAATTCTTTTCAGACATTGGGGGGGAGTAAGGTAACAATTGTCTAGAGCGTCTATAGGGTTTGGACACGTGGGGTGGGGGTTACCCCTCCGTCCCGTATCTTCCCGGGTATAAGAGTGAACAATGAGGCACGTGGTGGGAAGGATGTGGAGTGCAAAGACATCGTTCTAAACAACCCCACGGGCAAAGAAATGGTGCACTCTAAAAACTCCCGGGTCACATTGACCCAGAATTGGTTCCCATTCGGCGTGACCCTTTTCTGGGTCAAAATACGACCCTCTTTCGGGTCATATTTAACCCAGAATGGGTAATACTTGACCCTTTCTGGGTCATAATTTGACCTGGAAAAGGGTCATGCCGAATGGGACCCATTTCTGGGTCAATCTGACCCGGGGTTTTTTAGAGTGTGGTTCCCATCACAACGCAGGTGCCGTGGAAGGTTTTGTCAGTGACGTGGACCAAAATGGGGATATCAAGCTTCTAGACGTTTGCACACGTTGCCGTCTTTATGGTGAAAATCGTCAATAAATATGTACAGTTTCTCCAACTTTTCCAAATTCTATCGGTTTGTAAAATTTCTATCTAAGTTCTCCGGCCCTTTTCTCCTCAAGAGGTTTTGGGAATTATTGAATGAACGGGAAACTGCTGTTGTCAAAGTCAAGTGAAATTTGTGGTTTGGCGTAGGACTTACCTTTTGCTGTAGGTCATCCATGGCATTTGTGATTGCTTTGTGATCTGCCAACCCGTAGTATTTGGTGACTTGTTCATCCAGGTTCTTCTCAATGAATTCTCTAATCTACGGGTAGGAAACAAAAGACACGTTCTGAGAATGTTCCCCTCAACGGTTAAAATCATCTCTTTGCTTATTCGTTGTCACCGGTGTTCGCGTATCAGCCGTGTGTCATCTTTGGAAGTCGTGACATTAACAAGGCTGCGTCCGTAGGAACCGGCTGCGGCTAGAGATAGATGTGCGTCCACGGGAAATGCATGAGGTCGCTTTTGCTTGTGGCTTCCACATGCATACGTTCATTACTAGCCATAGCCAATGATTCAGACAGGCTTTGGATGACATAACGAAAGCAGTGCCCAAAATTGTCCATTCGTCACTTACATCATTCCTGTAGACGAAAGCGACAATGCCTCCGATAAACTCCGCCAAAACCAGAACGAGCAGGAAGACAAAATACTGTACAAGTAAAGAAAAAAATATAATAAGTCAAAAAACAAAACAGCGGATTAAGATTTGAGAAGATAAATTAAAACTGCTGCTCTATCGAATCATCTCAGTCAAATAGCGTTTGGTAGTATGAGCCCAAAGCTGCACCGAGAGAGGGCGCAATTTTCTAGTAACGGAGGCTCCTCTGGTAGGAACTGTACTGCGCTGCTTAACAAACTAATATGAAATTCACGGATAACGGCGGCGTTGCTACCAACAACATAAACACTCTTCTTCTGCTCAAAGCGGACACGCCTGTTGGTGTGTTCATTTTTGCTCGTTTTATAATGGAAGCAAATAATTTTTCAGATGTACATTCAAGTTGCATTTGTAATTATTAAAAAATTCTGCAAAAGGTTAAAGTGTATTATACCTTTCCTTTGTTTAAAAAAAATTGACCGCCATTTTCTATAGGCCGTGACGGCGAAGGTTAGCAGAAAGCTTACCCACGGTTGGGGAGAACATTTGCCTCGAAATGCACGTTTTTATGGCATTGGTAAAGTGGGGGGCATTTTTATTTAGTATATATCACTTGAATGAGATAGTTAGGTATTCCAGCAGCGCATGCTCAAAATGAAGCGCGTCTTAGGTCATTCGGGAACAGCAATACGTGTGCGAATGAAGTCTGGCCTGTCAGGGCAGCCATACGCCCACTCTTCACACGCGCGCATGCTTTGTTCGCGAATGACCTTGGGTACTCACCAGCTTGAGGAAGAGCCCGTTCTCGACGACGGCGCCGCAGCAGCCCAGAAAGCCCACCAGGAAAATGAAGCAGCCCACACCGATCACCACGCCGCAGACGCCGTTCAGCGTGCTGCTGCCCTCGCCGAAGAGGTCCGAGTATTTGCTGCTGTTGTTCAATACGTACCCGCCGATGGCGATCAGAATGATGCTCGCCACCTGTGTCCGGGTAAAGACGGGATGTTGAGGTTGTTATCAAGTCATAGGGAATGAAACAGGGAAAGGAGGGATGTCATTTGTCGCATCTCTTTTAAAATGTCATTGCAGTATGATTTTGAATGCAATCAGTTTTGTGTCCCATTTAACCTTAAATTATTTTCTGCGTTTATTTAATAATTTTGAAAAAGATATTTTGATGCCTTTGTGGTTTTTCTGCAACTTTTCATTTTCATATTAACGAGCAAAAATGTGATGTCATTCTGGGCAGAAACCCAAAGTGACAGCATCTAGATTCCAAAAATTAGCCCGAATTTTGGATATCTTGCTGTCGCAATTATATGTTTTTGTTGATCCACAATGCGCGAAATTTGTCGACCCAATGCACGTTTGGAAAGGGTCTACAAATTTCGCGCGTTATGATTGGCCAACGTGTTGCAAACTCTTGGTGGCGCACTATTGTGAATCGCTCGTATTCCATACAGAAACTCTGACTACTGAGTTGAAGTAAGGCCTGACACACCTTGATCACCCTAGGCTTCCACTGTGTCAAGACGTCTGTAGCACACTGAATGGGTCATTTTTTTTTTTGCAAGTCCCCCAAACCCGGTGTACTTTGCATGTCAGGTCTGTAAATCACTCACGAAGTTATCCAGCCAGCATGCAATATTCATCTTTTCAACTGTTGTGATCAAATTACTCTTTCATCCCAACTATAATGGCTGCCGTGACCTTTGACAATGATTCGCTCATCCACTTGAGATCAAAGCTCGGTTGTATCAGAGACTTTATTTGTACAGTCTTGCCTGTCACCCGCACTGTAGGTCGTGATGTGATCTGGGCGACCTCTGCGCTGGTTTAAACATGCCGCAGACGAAACCTCTTAAACGGAAAGCAGAAGTTGTGGCCCCTAATTGCACAGGTCCTCTTTACGATTTTTTAAAACATGCATATCATATATCTATATATCACATACCCTATAAATTTAATATCCTATATCTATTTAAATTCAGGTAGGCCTATATATATCATTTTATGTAGACCTTCATGTGCGGGCGTAGTCTCCCCTAAGCGTGTGTCAATGCATTCTTTTGGGTAATTCATTTTTGGACCAACATACCACATTCGAAGAGCGTAGTGCAGCATTGTCTCTTGTCCCATGTTTTTCCAGAGCCTAAACGGAACCATCTTATTTCGACACATTGGGGAGGTGCACTGAGGTGATAAGGCTGACACTAACAAGACAACTTCAGGTTGTGCTATACAAACTGTAAATCTAGTTACGTTCTGTGATAGCTCGAGCAAAAATGTTTGCTTATTGACTGACTCATTTTCCTTAAAAAGATTCGACAAAGTGTATAAAAATCACAAACAATGAACTTGAGAAACATTCTGGCATTTTATGTGCTCCTGCACTTGTAAGCAAAATTTTAATTGAGGTGATGTTGATGAAATGGATTAGGATGTTCACTTGAGCGTATAAAATAAATTTCACTTAAGAATTTCGCTTCAGAAGGTTGTAAATCAACTTCAAAAATTTGACTCGAAGGTGAATTAGAAGGGTCTATTGATGATATCTCTGATTTCATGAGCCTTGTAGGACCTATTCCAGTAAACCTAGAGTACATGCGATCACTGTTCACCTGAATGAAAATTGAACACTTGGTTAGTAACAGTTCTTTATTGTGTAGATCTGTCTCGCCGTATGTGTCGATCTATTTGCCAGTCCAGATGCTAGAATTGATATTTTTAATAAACGTCGAAGTTAAAAAGTAACTCTTAAACTGATGTAATGTTTAACAAACTGAAACAACATCTACTAAGCTCTCTTTATTTTGGAACTTTAGAGCAGAAAATAAAAGCAACGATACAAATTAATACCTTAAAGTAAAATCTTTATTTCATAAAACCATAAAGATTTTACACGTAGCCCACGTAGCAATTTCTCAGACCATTCAGGGTATAGCTAAATAAACACCCACGCTAAAAAAAAATGAACTAGAAACAATATGAAAAATGAAACTTTGCGATAAAACATACTTTAGGGTCCAAGCCACATCTATGGGAAATCTAGGATGGTTTAAAATAGCCTCAAAGCATAAAAGTAGTCTGGCACCATGCCATTCAATAGAGCACAATAATGAGATATATTCAGGGAATACAACTGAAAATGGCTTCTTCTTGAGTTAGGTCCAATCTAGTGTACTCACCCAGACCAGGGCGTTGAACACGAAAAGGATAAATTTAGACGTCTTGGCACCGCACCCTTGCGCCATCTTGCTTTTGTATCCACACTATAATCCCACACCAGGGTCCTGTATTTACAAGAATGTAAGAATGTGCTCCCGTTAAATTAACAATTAAACACATTAACTGACAAAGAGTCTGACATTTCAATCATGTTCGAAAGTTTTAGTCAGAACGTCGTCAATTATTACCAGTGACACTTATTTTTAGCCCATCGAGAGAGAGAAAAAATCAGAAAAAAAGAGAAAAAAAGACAAGACGAACATCGTTGTATACACGGAACTGTCGTCCTAGACCAAAGTGCTCTGTAAAAATAAATGAATCAAATCATATCCAAAAATGTCATAACTCATTTTTCTGCTGAAACAAAAAACCAAAATCACTTGAAAGGAAATGGTCGTGCGGCGAGACAGGTTAATCTAAAAAAGATAATTTAAACTTTTAATGCCTTATTAGTATTTCCTTTAAAGATCAAATTGAAACCGTTTTTTAAAAGAAATTCTGTGCAATGAAGCCAGTCATACATACGCACACAACGTTTTATGGATCTGAAATACAAGTTATATATTAATTATGCTAGTAAACTATAAATATCATTTCGGTAAATGGGTTTTGCACAAAGGGTCAAAGCATTTTGGTATAAAGTTGTAAAGTATAATTTGGGTTTTATTATTTAGTTCAGTACATAAACTTAACTTGTTCTTTGGCTTTTTGCCTGCAAAACGATTTATTCCTTTAAATGAGGATATACAGACATTTGGATGATCCCATCTTGATTAATAGGAAAGCATTGTAAACGAAATTCCAACTAGAAAAAACAGCATACTGGAAACTGACCAATATACATCTGGTCTTACCGTAATTAGATGGGCGCGGAAACAATGCAACCGCGGTATTCGAAAGAAATTTCCTGAATACAAGGACTTACCAAGGGAAATGATTCACTTGAAATCAAATTTACACAGACACCAACGTGTGTGTACCAGCATAATGCAGATGGACATGTTGCCATCGTTCATATATTTTACCAGGAAGCAAACTTGTGTCGTGTACGCAAGCAGATGGTAGTTTATCGTTCGGCATTAAAGGCGCACCCTGTGTTGTCTTTATTCTGCTAAATTTGCTATTCCCTTTGTACATCGAGCCATCATGTACACAGAGACGCAGACTATGAAACACTTGAACGGAAGCACTCTTACGGAGAAAAAAGGGGGGAAACGACTTCAAACCTCGATATAGGTCCTTTTGAAAACAGTTGCCTCTCTGCTCTGCAAACACTGGCCAGGGCAAAACTTATCAGACACGATCTATTTTTCCACAAAGGCATTTTTTAATACGAGGCTAAGACCATGGCTAGATTTGTTAGAAAAATACTAAACAGTTGATAATTACAAATCTCAGGCATCATTTGACAGTAACATTTCACTGTAACACTCGAATCTACAATAAAACTTCGAATGGTCAAAATATTTACATGTTTGTCAGAAGAACCTGCCTTTTACAAAATAATGAGCATGAATGTAGCCTACAATCCGATTGTGTAGGGCCTACTTTGAACAAGAATAAATATTTTCTTCTGAAAAATTTCTATCGAATCCCCAGGTTCTGCACACCAAGGCAAAGGAATGGAAGTTAGAACTGGGCTTGAACTATTTGTAAAAGTCGGACTTCAGTCGCATACTCTCAAGAAGAGAAAGCTTCTTTAAGCATTGAACAAAGCAGTGTTCTTCACAACTAAGAACCGCGAATGTTTCGGTCCCTGTTTCGATCGCGTTATTTTGATGTTGGTCGATCTACAGTAATATCCGTTCGGAAATCTTTAAATCAGTGTACCAAGCAGTGCAGTTAATGTCTCGATTCATGCATCAACAGCTGGAAGCATTTCTCGGCATGGTACAGTAATCCATCATCAAACGCTGATAATACAACGCGATCGATTACATTGAATCACCACGCTGACATGCTATTTTTGTTGAGCTTTGTTCAAAATTTACGGTGGAGAAAACTAACCCTAACCTCCAAGGGTGTATGTCAAATCGTATTGAGATTGGAGGATCTGGGACTGTTAGGGATAAGGTGGCTTTATTCAGAACAGGATCTGTCCAGAAACCTGAATCAGGAGAATTAACAATTAATAAACGGTGGTCCCCTTTGTTACCAAGTCCATGCAGCCTGATATTGCCTGGTTATCAAATCAAAGTATTAAATTGAATTGCACGAATCAATCGTGAAAACTACATTTGGAAATAATTGATTCGCAAATAACATACCCCAAACGGCACTCTCAAGAATACTTTGAAATAATGCTTGTGATCTGTATTATTTATTTCCCAAAATACAAAATAAGAGATAGTTAAATATTCTAGTCACGCGAATTTGGAAAGGAAAACGGAGGAGTTAGAATGTATAGTAATCGCACTTACCACAAGGAGACGGCTCTGCGCACCGACCTGTTACTGCGCTCTGTGATGCTAAGTGTCCTGGTAATTGCTCAACCGAAAATGTTGCTGGCTGGGGAATTGACGCTCAGATAGGTCTCACGGTTGCATGCGGCGTACGAGAGATAATTATAATATCCACTGCTATAACTGAGCGCGTGGGATATAATGCAAACAGATGAAACACAATCACGAGACGGACTTCGGACGTTCGTTGTTTTCCCCAGCCGTGACATATGGTTCGATTTAATAGCGGGGGGGGTTCGAGATGGAGGTGTGGCGGGAATAGTATTCATCAACAGCAAACTGATAAACCCTCAAAGGTGGCAGGGTCGATTCGGAGGTTAATCTAGGGAAAATTGCCTCTTTCCACCTCCTTTTTTCCCTTCTTTTCTATTTTTTCTTTTTTCCTTTTTTCTTGACCCCCACGACACCCATAGACTAGCGCATCAGTCCCTCGGTGTACGATCTCGAACTTCCCAACGGAAACGGGATAACATCAATAGGCATTTTACACAGGCTTTTCTTGGGTGATGAAAAAGGCAGCCTGTGAATAAAATTTCCGGTTTTTTTTTCAGGATAGTGTAAGGTTGTCGAGCCATTTGCCCTAAGCGCATCAAGACGTGGGACTATTGGCAAGTTTACGGTTTATTGGGTAAAGGTTAAACACCGAAATGAAAGAGGAAGGAACAAACATAACATCAAAACTAAAGCGCACGTGAGAGTTGTATCTGAAATGGTCCATTGTACCGAAAGGCTCCGCGTGCTGTTCCTTGTAATGACGTCAGGGTATAATTCCTGGTAACAGTGATGTTAAACACAAGGCTAAATAAAATTAAGCGAGTACCAATTAATGAGGGCAACGTGAACCAACCGGGGGCACTGTGTCACCGTGACCAAACCGATTGGCTTCTGTGGGAGCTACGACGCATGTGTCTACAACTGGCTTCTATTGGGTGAACGTGCTGCTTTGCCCAGCCGTAGCCAGAACTCCTGGACGCGGCCTTCTGTACTTTTATCGGCCTGACACCACCGGCTGACGGAGTGGACTTGCCCCCGAAGAACTTGCTGGATCATTTCCCGTCTGTCCGTTGCCGCTCTAAAGCCGAAGAGCGATGGAAGCAGGAGCAGCCGGCCCAGCCCTCCAGAGGGCTACATTTGTTCACGGAGCTGACAAGAATTTAGGGTGTTGCGCCTTACGATCTACAAACTTGAAGTCATTACTCGTGGAGAGTGCCTGATCCACTTCTTCCAAAATATAAAGGAATCCCAGAGAATGTGTAGCCAATATAAACATAGAATGATGTAGGTATGATCTAAAGATAGGCCCCTTTACCTTAAACTACGAATCAAACGATTGCATTTTGTACTACCTTGGCAAGAGTTGCATTTTGATTTCTACAACAAGTGTTACATCGGTAAAAAAATATTACAGTAACGTGTTGGACATCAACTTGTTTCAAAATATTGTGGATTGCGCTGAATGTATTTCCTCTGGAAAGTCCTAAATATAATTTATGCCGTGGTTCGAGCTCTAACAGTCTGTAATTTTTTCCAGGCACGTGTGATTTTCCCGTTCGGTGTCGTATCTCACACTTGTCTAAGTGTTGAACAAACATGTTGTGTTACCGTCAGCCCCCGATCTATAATGGTCCAGAGCATACGGTGACATTAGTATTGACCATAAAAGTACACGAGGCTCCACTCCAATACCAGAACCCAGTAGACCTGTGTAAATAATTAACTCAACTCGCCGACGAAGATCTCTGGAGAGCGTCATGTAAACAGAAAAATAACTCAATAGATTTGTCGGAACCAGTGAAGAGCGATTTTGTAAGCTATTTTAGCGGTAGCTTGGTTTTGGTAAGGATACAAATTTCTGCTGGTTTCTTGCAGGACAGTTTTCATGTTGGCCCCTTTCTTTCTGAAGAGCCAGGATTAATGTTTCATTCGTGTGAAGGATTTCTGCTGAATATGGGAACTTCAGCTGTTGGTAGATTTCAACTGGAATTTCTGGAAACCCAGTCAACGGAATCGTACGTAGGTCATGCCCCAAGACACGTACAGGAATTTCACAGCCCTTCCGTGTAATTGACTTGCAATTATTAAAGGCAGACTTGTTTCGTTGCCACGGCCCGTACGCGTATTTCTTTATAATAAAATTGTCCTTTGAAAAAAATCCCCCAAAGCCCTGATTTGACCTTCAAAATAATTGATTCAAGTTGGGTTTCCCCAGCAAGTTGTGTAAAAAAAACACAGTTAGGGAAGGTTGTACGTCGATGGGCTCTAGCAGGTGCGCGAAACATTCACTCTATGTTGCCTGCTGCCCAATTACATGCATATGTATTCGGAGCGCAACGATCATGCCCTGTCCAATGGGAGCTAGAAAAAACTACGTCATACTCAAAAATAGGCCAACCCGGGATAACCGAATGAAAAGCAAGTGCTGACGAGTGTATGCGATGAATGCAAAATTAACAGGGAACATAATGCAGAACAAATACATAGGGCAGACAAATCTGTCTGACAGAAAGTAATTAATTTCTACTGAGTCTTAAGTTATTCACTCTCCATGTGTATCTTATTCAGCCCTTCTTATTAAATGAAATGTGGAGGTCGGTATTCCTGACAAGGCTTTTTATTGCGGGGTTTAGTCTGACTGAGTGGATTTTGCAATTCCTTTCAGAGAAATATTATTACTTATTGACCATTCCTACGCCTTTTAACATCTGATCTTTTCAACCAGCTCTTCTTCGTGGCTATCTGCTGATAGTCTGTAATCTCACTACTTTTCACATAACTGTCTTCGAAGCACATCTTTAAAAACGAATGACATTATGGACCCAAGGCAGACCAAGAGAGGGCGCAGTTTTCCTATCAACGGAGGCTCCCTTGGTAGTAACTGCGCATCCCTGGTTCACAAGCGACTATGAAACGCAAGCTTTGCAATCGCATCGCTACCAACAACATGAACACTTCCGACCAGCAAGGTTCTTTTCCACCGACGAGGGGGTGCTTCTCTTCGCGGGGCCGATAATGGAGTTGAAAATACCTTTTCGCATGACACAACAGCTGAATGGATCAATGTACCAATAACCGTGTCTATTGAAATACGCTCATGAAATTGTGGCAAATATTTGGCCATTCGATTCGGAATATACGAATCAAACAGTTTTTTGCGGACTCTAGTTTAACTGCGCCCTCTGCGGTAGGCTAAATTTCAGGTTTGCTGCAGTCTGTCTTCGCGTAGCGCCCGAACAGGTTGCTGGGAACTGATGGCCTTGTATAGATTTTAGTGAAGGAAATACGCCACACGAGGTCACAGCTAGCGACGCGTAGAGAATTGTGGGTAGATTTCTGCCAGGCGCGCAAGCTCGCTCAATGCGTGACAAAAGCGGCGGTAATCAATTCGATAATTTTTCTCTTTTCCTTTCTCATTGCTGAAAATATTCTCACCACACTTTATTCGTTCATGCAAAATTGACCAAGATATCCAATAATTTGAATGATCCTGTTCCGGGAACAGTGTTCTTGAGTCGCGTTCCCACCATTCGAGCGCGAGAACAAGAAACCCGTGTCAAGAACAGGCCGCCCGAACTCGACCCGAGTGTCTCAAACTTTTTTTTGTTTTTTATTAGTTGTGTGTGAAAGAGGGTACCTTTGACACCATAGCTATACAGAGCTGTTTATGGAGAGAGTTGCGACATGAGTGTGTCAATTTTGGGAACCAATATGGTAGATTATGCGTCGGTGCACATGGACAATTAGCACACAACAGGGCAAATTAGATCAAGGCTGATTCGTGACGTACCTAGCACATGAGCACCAGTCTGAAGTTGAAGTGCAAACGACTCTACTGTCAACCGGTGCAGGCCATTAGGCCGAGGGGGAGAAAAGGTGGCCGCAGGAAGGGCAAGATAGCAAAAGTTACAGTGACTGGTCGTTTACTAGTGATGACATACTGTTTTTCCGGCATTTTTCTTTTTTGCACCGTGCTATTAAAAACGGTTTTATGGTAACAAACGATGCCTCGATAGGGCAAATAGGTCACTGTACTAGTCCAACCAGCGGCGTAGCCAGGATTCTGAGCACTGGGGGGCGAGCAGGGGGCTAGAAACTGGAAGTGGGCGGAAGTTTGGGGAGGGGGCTGACTTGATTTCAGACATACATATACATAATCGTGATCACGTAAGGATATGCAAGAGGGGAGGTTGCGACGGGGGGGGGCTACAATTTTTCGTGGGGGTGGGGCGTCGTGATTCCAACTATGGTCGACTAGTGTGCATTTGATCAGAGTTAGTCGAAGTATGGTTAAGTATGGTCCTTTATCGAAATTTGCCCATAGCTGCATGCTCTACCGTATGCATAATGAATAGCCATTTTGGTTTCAAAGTCTACACTTGTCGCTACCCTCTCTTGTTACAGCTCTGCATAGCTATCAACATTCGCTAAAAGGCCTTTCATTGGCTCTCGTGGGTGACGTGAAGAGCGTCGTCTTCAGACCGACCCTGCCATATAACTCTGCGTTTTTAGCTTTTTTGTTAATATTATAAACAACAGCAGACATTATACCACATCGCCAAGCAGGCGAAAAACAATCCTTGTCACGACCTGCTTACCCTTTGACCTCGACGTTAAATTTAACGAGTTGTGCCGGAGGTTATTTGCTTTTTGAGTCTTTTTGACCTGCACACCGATTGATAGAGGGTTACACTTTTCTATTCGGAGTTAACAGCCTTTTATCTTTCACTAATTATCCAGTTGCAGTCTCGAAGTATTTTGAAGAACACATTCTTTTAAGAAGTACTTGAAAAGAAACTTGGAGAAAGTGGCAAAATCAGCCAAAGCGCTTGCAAACTGAACTGCCCTCTCCTACGTTTTGATTAGCATCGTAGGTCGATGCCTGATTTTGCTTAACCAACCCGTCAAGTTTGAAAAGTAAACGACCCTTTTTCCAACCTTGTGTTGTGGTAATTCGAGTGTATACTGCGATATAGAAGAAACCCATCATTAGATTGCGTTGTTGAATTGAACTTGTCATCCATTTCGGCAAACGCCTGTGTAATGCATCAAACCGATGATATAAAACGCTCGGGTGTCGACGGAGACACCTGACTCGTCACCTGAGACAAATTATTAAAAAGTGTAATTAGTAAGGATTCTGTCGCCAAAACAAGAGCGGTTCTGTTTTACAATGGAGGAATTGGAATATTGTTAAAAATGAATATTACCATTGAACGATTCTCCTTTCTGTGAAATCAGTTTTGTAACATGTATAAAAAGTATATGAATATGTATAAAGTGCTGGTGGGGAAACATAGCTACGTACTTAGCTTTTGTATGGGAACAAGTACCTTAGGACCTCCTGCTAACTTTAAACCGGATCGTGTGTTTCTGGTTTTGCCACTCATATGGTGGTAATGCTCAGTTTTGGCAATCTTGTCAAACTTTGACCACGAAAATACTACAAGGCTGCTTCACGGTTCAGTATTCTTCCCAAAACATGTCAGTCAAGTGGGTGGGATTACGGTGGACTTTGCACGGTCGACACATCGTTTTGCTAGTTATATCTACCCAAACACCACTCCGTTTCAATTATCCCGTCGTTTAATACGAGTTAGCACCCGATATAATGGCCAATCGACCGTGTCCCGATCACTCGGGTTGTCTGAAGTTAAAAGTCCAACGTTGAAGTGACCTTTTTAGGCTGGTTCCGTTCGCCGCGGCTTGGCGTGGATCGAGGCAGTACTGAGACCAGTGTTCAGGTATTTTTGGAATATGCGTGCATTGCGCATAACATCCAGCTAGTGCAAGGTACCGGTAGCGTAAATGTCTGACTTGTTTCAAGAATCAGAGGGTTAGAACTGATTTGTTAAGCTCCTTGCATGCAGCGGTGAGTAATGAATATGAACGTGCAGGTTGGATTTTGTATGTTTGTTACACTCAGTATCTTATACAAAGCGACATCTAAACGCCAACGACTGAGGAATTTGAAACCGAACGTACGAGAAATAGTTGAACCAGTTCTATAATCGGCTTAGACGCTTTATTACAAAGAAATAAACATCACTTCACCAAACTCAATTCTTTTGTCTTGTTTGGTCCTTCTTTCATTCCATAATCTTTCCGTCGAACCCTTTTTCAGCGTGGACTCCTTCCGTAACAGCTGGGATGGCCATGGTCAAGAAGGACGTTAACGCCCTCGGCAAATGGGCTAGGGTTTTCTATCTGTTTGTAAATTTCGCCGTGTGGGTAAGCATATTTCCTTTCCCGACACAAAATTCTGAATCGTTTTGGTTGCCTTTAAAACTGATAAACCGTTTCGCTCTGACCACTCCAGCGAGTGAAGTGAAGTAACAAAACCAAACCAAACACAAAAGAAAATCGGATCCTCCGAAGGCCAACGAATTGAACAAAAGGACAAATGCAAAATAAGATGGAGCAGAACAGAGCGCAACATAACAAAACAGACATGCAAAAACAAACCAGCGCACGCATAGGAATAGGAACATGCTCTAATTTCCATAGCTCGTTCGAACCTAGAGCTTCCTCCATGTTCAGCGATTCCTTCTAGCCTGAAAGTGCATTAAAATCGAACTCACACCGAGTTAGAATTTATCGGATTCTGACAGGGGGGGGGGTTGATGACGTCATCGAGTGCCATCCATACATTGCAGTCTCTTTCTCCTGACAGATATTTGGGCTTATCCTGATCGCCGTGGGAGGCTTCCTTTTGCAGAATCTGTCCGTGTTCTCCTTCGTGTACTCGACCAGTGAGAGCGAGTTGGCCATTGGCTGCTGGGTCCTGATTGGCTTAGGCTGTCTGGTGTTCCTAGTCGGGTTCAACGGCGTCTGGGCTTGCGTACGAGAGAGCGTTCTGTGGATGAAAGTGGTACGTGTTTTGCTCATTTCACTGTACGACATACTAGGGTCAGCCAGGAAAAGGGAAGAAGGGAAAAGTAACAAAACGGAGTCCTTCTGTTTGAATTTAAGTCCCTCCATTTTTGGGGGTGAGGTGACAAAGGCCCGTTTGTCCTTACGTAGAGATGCATGCCAGCCCATAATACAGTTGCCTACCTATCACATGCCAATAATAATAGCATCCAGAATTTATGTTGGAAATATGTTTTTCTTTTGAATTCCAGTATTTTGTTTTCATGCTGTTGATCATGCTAGGAGGATTTGCAACTGGTGTCTTGACACTTCTCGGTAGAGAACAGGTAGGTGACTGAGTTAATGCAAATACAGAGCGGTTTATAGAGAGTGTTGCGACATGAGTGTCTTAATTGCTGGAACCAAAATGGAGGAGTATGCATCACTGCACATAGACAATTAGCACAAAATAGATGCATGCTTTACTTCAAACATAATGAACAGCCATTTGGTTCCAAAGAGTGAAGTTGGCGCTACTCCCTGTATATACAGCCCTGTACAAATACATACCCAAAACGCACTTCAGTTGACGTTTTATAACACAAGATGACATGACCGACAGAGGTAATCAGGGTAACGAGTTTGCCTGAAAATCCCCTTTTTAGGCTGTAAACTAAACAAAGGTAAACAGTTTTATAAAACACATCTTGCCGGTTCGTTGTCCTGGTTGGCTGAAACACAGCCACGTGGGATCCACTAATTTAGGCTAAGGAATTAAATTTGCGTCGTCGTGAGTCGGGAATAAAGAAGTCATCTGAATGTTTAGTCCATGTGCATAGACCTTTATTGTGATGCTCTCATGTTTGTCTTGTTCCCTGTAGCACATTTGGCAATAGTAATACAACTTCACTATATCAGGAAAAGGGAACAGACTATTTTTGCCTTCCAGCCTCAGTTTGGTTCGATTGCTTTGAATGGTAGAAAAACAATATGGCTGCCCCATGATTGAGGTCTCTACTGTACAATACAACCATGGTTTGAGGTACCTCTATGAATAAATGAGGACCAAACACGGTACTTCTTCCTCATTCTTCAATTCATTTTGCAATATCCTTCATGTAACTGCATCAGTGTCATTCCATCAGTAATAAGAGACGGTCCACCACATGGACACACGAGCCATTCAGAATTCCATTTTATGGCAGGCCATGGAGACCGTGAAGTCGAACATGAGAGAACTGATCAAGAATGAGTACGGCAAAGGCAACATTGTGGACACAGGTTATGATGAAATCCACCAACAGCAAAAGTGCTGTGGAGAAGCAGGCCCGAAAGACTGGGCCGACAGTTACTTCACAACCCTGCCCGAGAATGCCAACCTGGCCGTGCCGGTCTCGTGCTGTGTAAACGTCGACCTGGCCGGGTGCAACAGCGGACAACCGGGGCGTCCTGACAACCTGGGACTTGTCTTTAGTGCAGTGAGTCGGCCTAATTCGTCTGACAGGTGCTATAGAGGCTTTGGGTGGTAGCCATCTTGTGGGGCACTTCTTTTGTTCCACAGAGACACCCCGTTTGTGCACACCATTTTGAACCAAAAACAAAACACTACCCCGTAAGAAGGGTACCACGCAGAGACTCTATATATTCAAGCCGATTTTGGTACCACCCTGGATTGCAAGTCAATGGCTGTCAATCCGTGGTCGTAACTTGATCCAAACAAAGGCACTACGTTCATATTTTGTAGCCGATTGAATATAGGCCTATTGTTAAATATTCTAATGTTTATCAACACTTCTCTCCCGCAGGCGGTTTTAATGGTTCAAAGCGATTCAAAGTAAAAGTGTTGTCCGCAGAAAGCTTTGGTAGTCACGGTCACTTCTGACGTGGAATATCTACATTGTTCGTAAATTATGCGTGTATTGTTATAATTTTCATGATGATAACTGATAATACATCAATGTGGTTTGGAAGTGTTGGACACAGTTTTTGTTTTTGTTTTAGGGCTGCGGCGATGGGATTGCCAATTTCCAGTCAGGCAATATGACAATGCTGGGCTTGATTTCACTCATTATGGTTTCTCTGGAGGTATGTTTATGCATTATGCAACACTATGAATTATTTATAACTGTTTTGAGCTTTCCTGGATTTGATTGGCCATCAGATACTGTGATACGCATAATGAATGATGCATGACTAATGAAATTCGGCCAATTTTGCCAAATGCCAGGCAGCCGAGCACGAGTCGAGCCGTATTTTTTCTTTGAGTAGGTTTATATCTTTTTTACTTGCAACCACTGGGGTGGATTACATAAAACTTCCAAATTAGCAATAACTTTAAGCTTCTTGGACGACGACGATACCAAAATCACCAGAAGATCTGTAACTTTTCTTATTGGTTAACACTTCTCTTTTGCTTTCCATTGTAGACAATTTCTCTTTTGTTAGTCTGCTGCGTCATTGGCACCCGGCCCGCTGTCGTCCCGCCTCCAGCAGAGGACAAAGAACAGTTTTATATGGTGAACGAGAAGGACGAAGAAGACAAGCTCTAAAAAATTTTAAAAAAAATTATTCAAAATGATATGGACATTGGATGCCACCGTAGGCAACAGAAATATGTTTCAATAACCTAATTTGCAGAAAGGAGCATTTGCACAGTATTGTACTATGAAGGGGGGTGCATAGAATTGTGACGTAGAAGCTTGAGCGACATTCAGAGAATAGATGAAGGATCACATTTTGCCATGGTGAATTTAAAAACCTGCTGTATTGTTAACAGAATGTAACGCCTTCTGTGGAAATGCTACGTCTTTAGCTGTAAATTGCGCTCCATGTTTTTGGACCGGAATATCCATTGGCCACTACTCTTTGAAATTCAGGTGGCAAGATCATTAAAAACCAAGGCATTTTGAGTGTTGTGTCTATAAGATGGTGGGTTTGCCGGTTGGTGTGATTTCACAGCATAATAGCGAGGCTGGCGATCCAACAAAGGTAATTTTCAAATAATTTTTATATTTGGCTATGGGAGCACCCGAGTAAGGTGGCTTTCTCCATTGCCCACAGACGCATGTGTTATTTTTTTTCATCCGCTACTCAGACGCATAACACCGGTGTTTAATTAACACCACCATTTCTGCTGTGATACCATGACTTAATGTAGTGTTTCATCTATTTATACATAATGTAATATATACGTGCACGCCTAAAAGGGCTATAGTTCCTTGTAAGTTGTAGCTAATTCTAAAATGATTTCTTTCCTCACACATGTTCAAGATCAAAATGGAACTTCATGTAAAGTCTTTTGCACTCGGAAACTTAAAAACCGATCAGATTTCAACTCAGATACCTAATTTCGAGATCGGCACAATCAGACATATACAGAGGCAAAAATAACAGTGACAACGATAAAATGACAAAGTAGTTAAATTAACATTGATCGCATCCATCTGTGTATATAGTTCTCTCTGTGCTATCAGAGAGCCACAGAGTTAAAGCAAAAAACAAGTCTCACTTTATTTAAGTCGTATTAGTTTATCGTTTTGTTGTGTAGATGACCAGTTTTGTAAAGAGAGTCCACCATCGCCAAGTTTGAAAAATTAAAAAAAATTGAGAGGAAACAATGTTTAGCTCTTACCTGTAGCCGTCATGCAAGTAAATGCAATAAATTGAATCCTGTACACATTTTTTCCCCGAAAAACCTGTGGGTTCTTGATGGCTTGAAAAATCACAAACGTTACCCATGTCTGTTGGTGCAAGAGAATCTTTGCTTCTAAAAAGCACATAATTCAGACAGGGTTCGGGTGATAACTAGAGAAAGGTTTTTAAAAAATAGAGAAAAAAATTGGGCACTTTTTCCACTAATCAAAAGTAGGTAAAAGCCTCCACATTTAGCCACACCCCCTCACAGAAAGGCCATACGAGGATCTAGGATATATCGTGCCTCCCAAGAACATTCTGGTAATCCCAGACTTTGGTTCTAGATCCATCCTAGAACTTTACAAAACCAGCACCAGACTACACGTTTTTGACTTCAAAATAATCTTTATTTCAATTACGTGTAAATTTATAGAATGATGACTTACGTAGGACTTTTCAGGACCTATAAGTATTATCTTTCCAAAATAAGATTGTGCGATGGTGATGGAAGTGAAAAATAAATAGCATTTTAATGTAAAACATCTGCAATTATTACTACTAATCTTTCTTTCTGTTTTCAGTCACAGTGTCTTGCCATGCATTATCACAAGACCAAAACTATCAAGAGGGCAAATAAACTCCAGAAAAGAGAGTTACTGACAGTGCAAATTGCAGGCAACAATACCAATGATGATCTTTAATACCCGCAAATGGCACTCTTATTCCTCAAGGTTTTGTTTCTCTTTTTTTCGCGGAGTTTTCATTTCCTGATGGCAACTCCAACCTATTCTTCCCTTAACCGTCTTCTGACCATCTAGCGGCAAATGACGTGTTGGTGATACCTATTTGCAAATAATAAAGCAAAGGTGGAGAGATATTTGTGGACTTTACTACAGACATGCTCTTGGACTTGTTCGTTCCATGACATGATCTACCAATGTTGTGATGAATTGAATACCGACTCACCATTTCCTGATTAGGACCCTGTGCATTTGGTTGTCTGAAAACAGGTCGTAACATTCTGCTATGCTTTCTTTGCCACGAACAGTTGACATAAAAATAGATATCGACATTTCAAACAAGCTATTTGTATCCCAAAATGACCAGAAATCCTTTACACATTTACAAAGTTGGAAAAGGATAAAAACCTCTCTGACTGAATAGATGACTTCCTAGTACATTCAATTCATAGTTTCCACACTCAACTCGAATTCTCTTTCACTCTCTATCTCTGCCAACATGCTCGATTAACAGGTCCGTCCATCGAAAGGTCTGTCCGTGTGGTAAATGATAGCGTAAAATCGACAAAAGGTCCAAATGTAGCACTGAATGCACATCAACCCAATATTACACCCCTACCAAAAAAGTCTTAAATAATGAAATAAAAAAGGGAAACGTATAAAAAGCAATGCCACAAGAAGTGTTCACAGTTTAACCCTAACAGTCCTCAATCCTTCACCTGTTGGAGGACTGAGGACTGTCAGGGTTAAGGTAAGCAGACAGCCACAGGAACGGTGTCTATGACTGTGAGAATAAACCCACGTTTGAATGTTGATTTGAAACAAGGCATTAATTTCCTGCACAGCGTTATATTTTAGACCACTGTCGTATTCATATACATTGTTGATAAAATAAAATATTTTCAAAACGACATTATCTTCCTTTAAAAAGACTAATACAAGCAACACACACTTTTCTGACTTCGGAACATTTCCCCCGTCCATTGTTTTGTAGGCAAGCGAAGCAAACAGTCTCGACCCTGCGGGGGACAATGATTTCGGTTGCTTTATTTTTAGAAGGGCGCAGTCAGGGGACATGTCAATATGGACGCCGCAGGACTGTAAAAAGCATCCGATAAAATTCGGATAAATCGAGGGGAACCTCGAGTCACAACTACCTCAGCATTTAAAATTGAAATAGAAGTCTGGGTACCCGTTTCTAGGAAATTTACACCAGATGTGAACAATATTTACAATTTAGTCAAATACAATTTACAGCATCCAACTTACAAATCACCATTACTAATTTCATAATGACGATTCTGATTTGTAAAATCTACGAAACAGAATTTAAACCCTACAACACACCTTCATTTAGATTAAAATACGTTATTGACAAAATACTGCCTCTCGGTAATAGAATCACTTATTTATTTGCAAAGTACTTTTTTCTTTTAGACTGAATATCATCGATGCATACTTCCTACCTCAGAAACCAAGTATTGTAAGAACTGTTCGATCCGCCATTGCAAAACAAATCAAATCAAATGAGCCAGTTCCGTATTCCAATGGCACATGCTCATTACAAGGCTATTTGGGAACAGCTACGCGCGTGCGTGAAAGTCTGTCCTATCAGCATAGCCATACACCGACTGGCGCGCGCGTTTTGTTCCCAAAAGACCTTGGCTTTTTGAAATACCCACCTGGCTCATTAAATTGGATGCAAGTTCTCCTAGGTACAACATGTCTGAAGATTTCCGCTCCGGATGAAACACAACAGGCAATTGTCATTTTGTCAAATTAATCCTGACCCCCAAACCGAGAATTCAAATCGTATGGCCCCCTCCAATGAGCTCTCCATCAAGTGGAATGGCTAGAAATGCTTTAGCATTTGAAACATCAATTTCCAGCTTTGGTATCATAACGTAATGGTATCATAACGCAATTATAACATACTGGTCCTTTGTAGTAGTTCTGAGCATGCGCGCGTTGTTCTGGACACACGCAATACTGTGAAAAAGGACCAGTATATTGCCACCGGCGTCTCAAAGTCCCTCATTGGTAAGTGTAGGCCTCAATAGGTTTCGATTTCCGAGCCAGAGCTTCAGATGGAGACAGAGCCAAGATTGGGAAACGTCCTAAGCTGCCTTAAGTTCAACCCCTCCTTCAAGGAATGGAATCCGCCGGCTTACACCGGTTGCCATAGATACCAACTACAGTGGCAATAAGTCACAGTGATGCCTTCGCATTACCATTTTGGCAATGAACGACCTCAACCACTTCCGAAGTATGCTCCAGAGGGTAATGAACAGAATACTGACGGTACCTTCACGCTGCAATTATAACCAGCATTATCAATTTCCAAGACGATACTGTTCAGCGTGAGTTCTTTAATAACGCATATCTTCGTGTGCAATCGCGACAGTGCCTGAGGAAATTTCCAGGCTTTGTTCGTCTTGACGGCAGAAGCAAAACGCTACTGGTACGTCCCTGCCTCCGTTAATGGAAATACCCTGAATAAAAAAGGCTTACGTAAGATGCCAATGTCAGTATTCTCTTCAGACATCTCCCACGCCCCATTTGTTTTGAAAGTAAGCTCCCGGGGAAACGCCCACCGGACAGAAGGCACATCGTGCGAGTTAAGGGGACCAGCCCCGTGAGGATGACGTAATACTTTTGTCCATAACCGGCACAGAGAGGACTTTTTCCGGATTACCGACTACTGAGACATATAACTCAAGGAAAGGCCGTTGGCAGTGTACTAAGCCAGTTCTCAGTGTAGTTGTGCATATACTGAAGAACCCTCTCCAAATCTCAGAGCTCTTGGTCAACTATGAGGTACCTATACCAAGAAAGCTAATTGGACGGTCCACATGTCAGATACCTTAAATGCGTTCCAAAATGTTCTGAAACTTACACGGTCTCTCTTCACATAAATTCACCATCATAAGACACCAGTATTGACCTAGCACACGTGAGCTCTTCCATCAATACGAAACATTGTGGTCAATCTGGGCCGTTTACTTGGCACGAAAATACTCTGACATGCCACCAGTGCTGGTAATCAGTGTTTTCTGTTCGCGGTTGAACGCCAAACAAGCATTTCCCGAAAGCATTTGAACGACGGCTAAGACGGTAAAGTCGTGTTTGAATTACTTGGCTGTGACTTGAAATTACACGTCACTCTATGGGAGGTGGCTGCAGCCACAGCCATAGACTTGCGAGAAATTGCAAGCCACAGCCAAGTAATTCAGACACGACCGAACAAGGCACGCGAACCAGCGAGGAAGTAGTGTAGCTCCAGCCTCTCATGATCGATGCCAAAAAATTATCATAAAAATTCTGGCCACCAGACTATTTCACCTGCGAATGGATGGCTAGACAGAAGAGTACACGTGCATGGACCAATGAAACGCGTGCACAATCTAAGCTCCTTTGGGTCTATAGGCCTGCAGGACCAATATACAATTCAAGACACGAATTTCAACTTTCGTAATGTGGATAACACAGACAGCATTGCCAAACAAAGAAAGCTACATATTCGCTTCAACAGAGGAGCACCATTTGACCGATTTTTTTCGCAGTACTCAATTTGGGAATACATTTTATTGAATACTAATTTGTTACTGCAAATTTCGGTAAAAAAGGGGCAAAGTGTCAAAAGGCAATGCATACCAGATGATGGTAGGTCCTACACCAAAATACGCAGCATAGAAACAGGCAATGAAGGACCTTGGAAGGGGGCTCATTGCTCAGTAAAGTGCCAGAATTTTCGTTAAAAACTAGACTGGCCGGATTTTCCAAGGTTTATCATTTTTTTTTACCTTTTAAGGATTCCTCTTGCTTGCTACCTACTGAATTTTGAAGGGCATATAACTGGAACTTAAGCAAGTAGCGTCTTGCATATCAAAGGTCATTACCAGAAAAGAGAATAAAGATTGGAAGAGGAGGATACGGCTGCACTGAATACGTCCATGTTAAATGACATGTTTTCTTCCACGTCAACCATAGATGGTGTGATTTCATGAAGAGGTACCACGCATGTATGTGAAGAAACTGACTTTGCTTCGTCGGTTACAAACATTTCCTTCAAAAATTCTCCAACTTGGAATTTTACTGATGACGGCGCTTTTCCTAGATAAGGACGCATGTTGTGCTATGCTGCACGTGCGCGTTCGTCGTGCTGGAGTTGGGTGACACGACCCCCTTCCTTACGTTGGACTTGCAGTCGTTCTGGCCGCCCGTCTCGTTAGCCACGTTGTTGTTGGTGGGCGCCTTCCCCTGCGGGTCCAGATTAGCCTGGTTCTTGCTCCCGTCGAAGAGCTTATTGTTCACCTTGCCCTCGATGAGGGGCGCCCTCATGCCGTCCTTGATCCGCAGCAGCGGCACGTCGTGCGTGACGTCGGAGCTGCCGCGCGAGTTGTTGACGTTGAGGGCGGTGCCCTCCTTGACCCGGCCCTCCTGCGACTTAGGCGAGGCGGCGCCGCCGCCTTCCGCGCGCCTGGGCGGCCCATGGGGTTTCGGCGCGTCCAGGGTGTCCTTCTCCACCATGCCGGTGAGGGCGGAGCGTGGCCGGTCGTTGCCCTCCAAGTTGACAGGAGTGTAGTTTGGCGACATGAGTGACCTGTGACCTGCAGCCTCGAAGGATCTACTAATTGCACTGCAACAAAAATACAAAAATAAGGAACTAAAACCTTTGCCATCAATACAGATAGAGGGAGGAAAGAAAAGTGCAGAAGGAAACGCACTGGTACTCGTGACCCATCTCTAGAAACACCGAAAGTTTGCTGGGGCAAACCAAAAACACAGATTTCGCAACGTGTATAAGAATGGGGAATATTTATCTTTCACTGTGACATCTCAGAAAGTTCTACAAAATAGAGTACTGCACAATTCCTACCAATACACGACACCTTTTCACATCAAAATATACCTTTTGTCAAAGTTACTGTACACTTTGTAAAGCCCCCATGTATGAAACATTTTACAAATAGCACACATCGATCAGAGTAACAGACAAATTGTCCAAAGGAACTTTTTAAACTTAAGTACAGGGTATTAAATGACGAATGTCAGGCTTCGCCAGAGTTGGCCACATTAAAAACGCGTTTCCAAAGAATGAGACGTTACCGGAACTAAATTTGACCTTCAAAGTTTTATGGATGGATACAATTTGCAAACTTAGGATTTAATGGCGGTCTAAAGAGGCCACATGAATCAGAAATAATGCGCTGGAAGCAAAATTTGTAGGAACTGCAGAGTGATAATAGTAAGGTGCTATTTGTATTGCTTGAGCGAAATGGGAAAATGAAACAACAAATAGAAGAAATGTAGAACAGCAGGGCGATAATTGAAAGGGTTTGGAGTGGAATGGTGAATCGTTCTAAGCGAGAGGGGTTATCTCGAGTTTACGGAAAATGAAGGAACACAGAAGCGGGGTGGAAAGACAAAACTGTTGAGTCCCTGCTTGTTACTTGGAACTGGTTTAAACTGGATAAGACTGGTTTGAGCAGCTCCGGAAAAGCTTGAAAAGGGTAAGTCCTGGTTCTACACAATGATTGGCAGTCAAAACATTGAAGACTTGTCAGTACGTACCATTCATTACTTGACTTTCAGGAGTCTGGGAATGGTCACACAGAAATAAAGTATAAATGTTTAGAAAACGGCAGAATAAGGGAAAGCTGAAAATGGGCAACGTACACCGTAAATACGTCTCAATTAACTACATAACCTAGAAAAGACATTTAGATATTTTTACCTTATAAATAAACGTGCGTAAAACAGACCATATCACATAGTTGTATACGCGCGAACGTCTGGTGGTTTTGATACACGCCAATGCTCGTAATTATGTCGTATGCGAGCAGCATATTCCTCAGTCTGTTTGAAGCAAACGTGTCTAAATTAATGTAGTCCATGCGTGCTATATTGCTACTGCAGTGATGGCGTCTCCTGCTATAAGCCTATGGGCCTCGAGCTGTACCAAGGGAGGGCGCTATTTTCTCAGTAATAGAGGCTTCTTTGGTAGGAACTGAACTGAACTTCGCTGGTTCAATAACGACAAGGAAATGCACGTGGTAAAATCGCTGCCAACAAATTGAACACTCACGACCAACGTGGCTCTTTTCAACCGATGAGGGGGTGCCTCTGCTCAAGGCGAATAGAAGCTTCAGGCATGGACATGGTATCGTTTCTAGATCTGTCGTGTATTATGTGGTAAGCCAGTGATTAAATGGAGTTCGTCAATCGCAGATTTGAGGGCCCGGTTTCTTTCGGATCCGGATCGCGATCAGTGACCCGATGTTGGTTCACTGACATGTTCCAGGACCTGCGTACTGGACAGGGCGAACCAGCGTTGGGATCACTGATCAAGATCCAGATCCCCGTGAAACAAACAGGCCCTGAGCGTCCTGGTTCACATTTACCTTCTGAGTGACTCTGTCGAGGAGTTGAGCGAACTCCTGGAGGCGTTCAGGGCATCTTCTTCTGACAGATTGAAGGGCAGGTCCAACTCGTCCACAGCCTCTTTGCCCATCAAAAAGTACGTCTTCATCTGACCTTTGCCCTGGAGATATTTAAAATAGGAGTTAAATAACCGAATGGATGAAGGTGAATGGATGAGGAGACACGCAAAGATAGGGGAAGTGGTCCTTTGTCAAGAGTGCGGTGGCGGGAGTAATTTTCTGAATGGGTTCAAACTTCGCCTGGGGCTTTACAGGGCAATAAACGGATCATAAGTCAATCGAAAACCTTCTTGGCATCAAAATGAGGTCACTTATGGCGCCGGGAACACTTAAGTGTCCAACACATGCCAGCAGCCCTGTAATTGTACATGCAGTTAACAGCCTGTATGTCACGACTCAATTCAGGCATCCTACCTTCCCCCATAACACAAAACTACACCTTAGTACTGCAATATAGTGGTTGGTTTACGGGCACATTGCGGCGCGCGGCTCAGGGTCTAGCATGCTTGCTGCTGCAGTATTTCTCGTGTTTTACGTTTCACAGTATCAGAGATTTTGCAGTTTGAAACACACACTGAACTTCACGCCAGAGACTGAAACTATTAGGAAGTTGTGAGTTAGTGATATCAAATTCCAGAATCTTAAAGCTACTTCCTACTTGATCCTGGTACTTCTGTTTTGGGCGCCTAAAAATGTTCTGAACTTGTGAAATCATATGACATTGTCAGATGTGACACGGACACGAAAAAAATCCAACTCCAACTTTATAGAATGACCCATATGGTTCGGAAACGTTGGCAACAATTGGCGTTTGCGTATAAACTGAAACGTAGTCCTCAGATATAGGAGGTTGTGGCAGGCTGAGAAGTGTGCATTTTGAAGAGAAATAAACTTGTCACCTTGACTTCTGTCTTCATCGGCCGCTCTAGCAGGATGTAGAACGTCCATCGGTTCAGGTACGCCCGCGTCGACTCGCTGAGGTGGATCCGCATGGCTTCCCCCGTGGACTCCATGCGGGAGGCAGTGTTCACGGTGTCACCGAAGAGGCAGTACCGGGGCATCTTGAGGCCGACCACCCCGGCAACGACCATCCCCGAATGGATGCCTATCAACGTATCAATTAAAGATTGCTGATATTCAGGGCCTACCTGTAAATCTCTTTTTTTAAAATAAAGATCTGGAACAAGATTCTCACCCATAGAAATTTATTAAACATTGCAAGAATATGGGATGCTTATGCAGCGTATTATATCTCTGTGGAGGTCTCCAAGTGCTTCACGGTTACTAGCCTTGTCCGCAGGTCCATGAGACCAGCTTTCTGCAACAACTCGAGATCAGCGCAATCTGTTATCACTTGCCCAAGTGGAAACAGGCAATTGCAATCAGCTTGCGTACCTTGCCCAAGGTACACAACCTATCGGGTTTTGCACATTGGAACCCCTGAGCTCTAGACCGTAGGGGTTAGGGAGAGTGCCGGACACCAGTTGCGTAGCGGTGTCTCCTTACGTCCACGCCAAGAATCTGGTCGAGGAAGACCCCTTTTTTCAGTACCATGACTGTGTCCAATTCACTAGGTGCCCCTGCAGAAAATGAGGACGCACAAAATGCCCCTCCTACAAATTGGGTCCACGCCACGCCTCTCGGCACAACTTGACTGTTCGATAGGTCTAGGGACGAAGCTTATGCACTGCTGTGGTATACAAACACGGAGTGGGGTAGGCCTATAACATCGAACCACTCGTTCAATGCAGACGACATAGGATATTCACTCAATTCTCGAGGCGTTTGCTCCGACCAAACGTCGTTCTAAATTGGTGCTGTTGTCGATATGGTGGTGATGGTGGGGTGGCAGAGGTTTCTGCTCATTCCGACGGTTCCAACAAATATCCTGCAATATACAACATGCACGCTATAAAACCCCAGAACGTTTGACGTGTTTATAAAACCAAACACATTAAACTTTGAACACGTGGTGCGTTTAGACGTGTACGTGTTTAACATATAGAATGTTTATCATCCGGACATGTTTATAGCGGCTTAAAACGTGAATCCATTACTTCCCGACAATAGTCTTTACTGCCAATGAAATTCAAATCAACGCTTGAGTTTTACAGTGAAGCTACCCATTTCAACAGAAATCTGTGTCTGGAGATATCATGCCCCGACAAACGCTCATCGCATGCGCACGGTAATCTGGGGCATGTAAGACTCTAACATTAAACAGCTCTCAAGCGGCAATCATCTTGTGTCAGCTTCCCCAAGGCTAATCCAAATTGGCGATCACAAGAATGCAATTTGATCCACTCATCAGTATGAATGGAGGATTTTCGCGCGGGTATCGAGGATAACTTTCCTTGCGGCAGGGAAATGAATATTGCATGAAAACCGCAGGAATTTCTTTGCGTACACATTTTAAAGCAAAATGCCATCTTTCAAGAGTACCAGCTACAAGTTATAACATAGCCACATGAAAGTAAAGTATTGACGCTGTAACGTTGTGCGAACCCTAGAAGAAACCCTTTTAAAAACTATTTCTGTGACGTCACTACTTTGTTCAAAGTGTAGATTATTTTTATGAATCTACAGCGAACTGTGGATGCATAAGTTGCGAATCTACAGCGTACATTGTTGTCACAATTATCTGTAGGATACGTTACAAATCCACAGTTGTACGCAACGAAAGAACTGTAACTCAATATTATGCAGACTCCATAAAGACTAATGAAAGGCATGTTTGATTCAATATTTCGTTCTTTATTCAGAACATCTTCAGGAATGAAGATGTTCTGAATATGTTCTGAATAAAGAACGAAATATTGAATCAAACATGGCTTTCATTAGTCTTTATGGAGTCTGCATAATATTGAGTTATCTGAATATTATCAGTGGATAACCTACTGAAAGAACTGTAGATTCGTAGATTAACGAGTCTACGAATTAAACTACAGCTAATGTCTCACAAATCTACAATTATAGTAGATTTGTATCGACGAAGGGGTACGGCTCACGTCCACTCCTCTCCTCGTTTCGATCACCTAAGTGTGACCGGAGGACAAGGTTGGGTAAGAGTACCGAACGAACTGCTGCCGTGACTCTGATTGTACTGGGCCTCGTAATAGCTACAGTTACCAAATTTAAGAGATACCGGGAACGCCCACACTCCAGCCTTATTGTGTAGGTAAGCCTTTCTCTATAGAAAATGACAAAGGTTGTTATCCCTCGTGTTTTCAAGATGAATGCTTTGGAAAGCAAAATTTTCAACAAGGATTTGAATTTTCTCTTCACCTTTCAATAAGGATTTAACTTGATGTATTTTGGCTGCATTTCTGTGTCTAGGTTTTGCCCACTCTTTTTTTTATAGTGTTGGATTACATGTATCGCTTAATTGAATTGACACATCTTCTAGTTGTCCCAAGATCATGAGTTGACAGATCTGTCAGAATGGCTTCTCCCCGAGCACATATGTAATCTTGCTTGAAGAGTTAGCCCGTAAATTTTCTTGCATTGCTAATATAATATGCTATAAACAATTTTAGGAGGAAATGTGTGTTTTATAGAAATTCTTAAATGTTATTGTTTGACTCCAAAATTGGCATTGTAATTTAAATCCAAGGTTGCTCATTCTCCAAGTGAAATAGCAATCTGTAGTGAGGAAATAGCAATCTGTAGTGAGGGGGCATTTCGGAATGATTCATATATAAGAACATGAATTAGTATCAGTGAAGCTCATTTTGAGCGATTCGTAAAGTGATTCTAAAAGTGCTGACCATACTTTCACGAGGTTGATATAGCATTCTTCAATTTCATAGAGTCCTGTGGTGGTTGAACCGATAGGTTTGGCTGCAATGGCAAATGGGGAATCATAACTCGGAACAGTAGATTCGTGCAAGAATGGGCCAGGCTTTGCCTCGCCCATTCTTAGCACGAGTTTACAGTTCCTCGTTCATTCTCCTTGACTTCATCCTTTTTCCCCAGTTTGTTTTGTCTTGAAAAAAAATTGACACGTTATTTAATTTACTGCCCAAATTTGTAGCCTTACATTTTATTTTATTCAAGAAAAAAGCGCTCAGTCATTATAGAATAATGTCATATGGATACCAAGCTAAAAAGTGAAGTGCAAGTCGATAAGGCGTTAATGTATTACCGGCATCTTTCAAAGGCGGCACTTTGCCTTAAATGCCTCGTTTATTAACATCGGTGGTCAGATCGGGTGAACAAGGTGGATCTCCTACATCCCATGAGACCTTTTTGCCGTGAATCTTTGAATTAACACTCGCTATCCCCGTGGGTGTTTTTTTTGTCTCAAAATGGACGTGTACAAACGATAAAAGCTTTTGTGGAGTTTAATTCATACCTGTCGTGATAAGGAAATTTGCAGTTTTTCAATGATAAGAGGAAAACCAAATACTATGGTAGTGCACAATTTGCCCATGGCAGTAAGTTTAAAAGTAGACTTGCAGACGGTAACACTCAGTTGATGGCGTATCAGTGGGTGTTGGCGGCCGTCCTTACCAATTCTGATCTGTAGTGAGTGGCCCGTGGAGGGGTCCTTCAGGGAGCCAATCTCTCTTTTCATCGCTAGTGCCATCTCTGCAACGCGGACTGCGTGGAACTTGGTGACAATCGGGGCACCAGCTACTATCATGTAGGCGTCACCTATGGTTTCAACCTTGAACCAAGGAAATTTGAAGAAAAAACCCAACACATATCAGAAGGTCATTACCTCAAACCTTTCTTCACAACACCCTGGGACCAAGTTTGATTGAGAACCACTGGTCAATGAGTCAATGAATTGTAACGTAACATATACGCATATGCATTATTCTCTAAAGAAATCATGCACCAGCTCATTCAGTTCATACGGGCCTACAACTCAGAAATGTACGTCGATTGCGCATGTGCCTCACCTTGTACACTTCGTGGGCTTCGCTGAGCTGATCAAACTTTGTGTACATGGCGTTGAGCATTGAGACGACCTGCATGGGCTCGATGCGCGAACAGATCTGCGTGAAGCCCACTACGTCACTGAACAGTATCGTGACGTCCTTGAAAACCTGAACACAAAACCAACCAGATATACTGGATTGGGAGCAATCGCTTGGAGAAATTAAATAACTTTTTGACCTAAAGCAGTATAACGCACCTACCTGGCAAACACTGTCTTTCTAGAACTGAAACAGTGTTTGCCCTGTTGGCCAAGCTACCTCAAACACAACGTGGTCTATTGAAGCGTGCAACACTGCATGTACTCTGCGCTATAAGCATGTACACTGTACACGCATGTTCTGGCGATGACGTCATCCGATCAGCCTGGGAGCGCCAACGGCCAAAAGGGGATTTTTTTTGTTTTATTGTTATTTGAAAATACTTCAAGCGAACTAAATGTTTTCTATTTCTGTAATCCTTTAACGTCAGCTCTCAATAAGAGTCTCCTTGATGATGCAAAATTTACGCAAACTGAAATTGTTGTTGATTTGCTTTCAAGAATAGGTGCACATGTACTAATGACGTGAAGGAGTTTTTTATGAGTAAGATTTCTGACTACCAGTGACAGCACATACCTCACACGTACTGGTGGCTGGTTCCCCTCGCCTCAGCTTATCCGCCACAGCCTTGGGGATCATCTGGTACAGCAGCGAATCAGTGCGCTTCATTTCTTGGTCCAGCTTACGCATGCTCTGCTCTAGCTGGGCGCTCTTTTGTAGCTCCTGTGAGCCAAAGATCGTTCAATGTGAATGTGCTGCTATGACAGTGATTAAACACCCACCAAAGCGAGTCTCGAACCCGTCAACTTTTGAATGTCGTGACGATGTTCCACAAATGAGCTTCATCTCGGGCGACACACAATTATTTCCCAATGTTGTATGCCTTTGTTCACGGGCCGAAGTCAGTTTTAACTTAAAAATGGACTCAAAGTCGGGGGGGGGGTGGAGGGAAATCATAACTACCTTCTCAGGATTGATAACACCAAATCTTACCTAGTCCTTGAAATGAGCCCGATGTTGGGCAGTGGTCTTCAAAGGTGACGACTATTTAAATCTGTTTGTAATTTCATGTGAACAAAACTGCCATGGCCGGACACCATCAAGCAGCCAAAGTTTCTTAGAGAAATGTTAGATCAGGAAATAAAACACCATCGAAGTTGATGTGACATTATATTGGTGGGAGATGTTCCAACTTCCAACAGTCACTGGCCGCTTGTGAAGACATGCGAAATCTTTACCTGGTCCAGGGCTATTTTAAGTTCAGCAGATTGCTGGGTGCCAGCCAACACCAAGTCTCTGCTCGAGTCGTACATGCTGAGATCGTTTATGTACAGCCCAGTCTGGAACATGGCGTCTAGATTTGGCATGCTAGAAAAGAAATCAATGGCAATTTACATAAGCAATCATTGTCAGGAAGCTTCTCATGGGTCAATTGCCTGATATTATGTACCAAGATGAGGCACGCTTCATTTCAAAGTCACAGAATTAACAGTTGAAAAGTGCACAAATTCACGGCCTGCAAAAAAGGAAATCTACGCTGTTACTTTTGTTCTACATCATGGACGAAATATGGCATCTTTAAAGGGCAGTGACGGTACTTACAACGGTGTAGCAAGGAAGACATATCCATCCCAGTCCGGAACGTACTTCATCTGCCCTTTTAAGCGTAGTCTCCTGGGGTGTAAATTCTCCGCGATGATCTCTGTTTACCGTGAGAAATTTTGTGGGTTCAATTTTCGAATGCATGAGCTGTTTCTGGTCAGTCCTAACGACCTTCATAAACTGCTACGAGTAGTAGACCAAACCTGAATTACCGAGGAATCGCGTGAAGTTAACGCCGTTTGTGCTTCTTATCATTCTTTCTGGGAAGACAGAAGCATCTAAAACAATCAACAATCAACAAAGGCAATCGTACCAGGGATAACTTATGGTTTGCCGCAAAGTACTCTCGATAGTCGTTCATGAAATTGCAACTGTCCGGGAAAAATAACACCTTAATCATTGTCGAACTGTCGAACTATTGTACTTTAACAGTAAAAAAAAAGTAGAAAAAAATCTTCTTAAAATGCAATCCTTGTAAACAAAACACTCTGAAACGCTTCACGCACTGACTTGCAGAAAAATAGCACAGAATCCTTACTGATGTGTATAAGGGACTTCTTTTTTGAAATCCGCTCGATATGTTATAAAACTGATAAACCTACCGCGTACGACCTATTCAGAAACGTGAAAGATCTTAAGTGACATTGAGCTTGAAACTAAATTGGATTATCAAGTGCCGCCTTCATGAAACGATATACCGTATCCCATGAATGTTTTAATGCATAAACTGCTTGAACGTGTATTGTTGACAAATACGGGCGTTTCACAATAGTGCGCCTCCAATAGTTTGCAACGAATTGGCCAATCACATCGCGCGAAATTTGTCGACCCAGTGGGCGTTTGGAAAGGGTCGATAAATTTTGCGCGTTGTGATTGGCCAACGCGTCGCAAACTCTTGGAGGCGCACTATGGTGAATCGCCCGTATCGTCCCTTTTATATTACTAAAGAAACAACGCGGCTTATTTGTGCTCACACAACGGCCGGGTTCGATAAAAGTGACTACTCCAATATTTTCCGACAAGAGCTAAGGCTGCAGATATTTCGCAACCTCTCCCAAGTAAAATGTAAGTTTGTTTCTGTAAGTTCAAGAGTTCACGGTCATAAATTTCAGCCCAAAACCGTTGTCTGCGACAAGTCGGAGCGCACAGTTCCACAATGGCCTCTTTTTGATTGGGGAAAGTTGCCTTTGAAAAAAAATCGCTGATTGAAACTAAACTTCTATCCATCTACGTTTGCTTAAGATGTTAGTAAGAAAAGAACCATTCTTTCGAAAAACTGCAGAAGACATTCAAAAATTGGAGAAAAACGTCAACAAACTCTTCTCCAGTTTGACCATGCAATGAGCAAAACCACCCACAGCAATTGTTGGAAACTCGAGCTTTTTAAATCTGTTTCTACAATCGACAATAAATACCCTTCACCAAATACCGACCATAAACTATATATATAATTGTGAGCAGGGTTTGAAAACGGGTAAAAGTTTTTCGTGATCACGATTTGCTCGATGTGTAGAATAAATATTTCCAGAAACGCCACTGTTAAACACGAATTTTTCCTCTAATTAATACGACTGGGGCTAATTCGACAGTCGGGTTTTGAGTGATGCCAATTTTTACCCAATTTTCTTGCGCTAAAAACAAAGACTGGTATCTCATTTTCAATAGCTTTGTGCGTCTGTACCTAACTCAGGTATCTACAGTACCAGTCTAAAAAAAAGGTCTTCTAATTTCATATTGTCTTCGTGCGTGGACAACGACACCATGATTGGCAGACACTCGTCGGCGTGATGACGTGCGTCTGCTCAGCCATTTTGTCTGCGCACAGGCGCCACGTACAACGGACCAATGGCGTTCAAGCACGCAGTCCAGCCTTGGTCTCCTTCACTTGCAAGCCAGTAAGTGGACCCAAAATTGCATGCGCAGACCAAACAAGATTTGCACACTTTTCCAGTCTCTGCAGGAAAGTAATCCTTGGCGCATGGACTAGATGGTTTGCAAAAAACGATAGAAGCTATACCCCGGCCCACTTGGGTGCGCTACTGCTCTTTAACGAACCTTGTCTAAGATTCCACGACCAAACTTTACAACCCCCCCTTCTTGTTGCTATATACATGAGATGCCGCGATCATTCAAAGTTCTTGAATTCGTCTACTCCCACCGATTTCACCCTTTTTATTTCTGCAATTCCCGAAGTTCTGTATGAAGCTGCTGAAGCCTCGCGGTGGTTCCACACCGATGTCAACCCGCGAGCCGGTATTAAATGGACATTTTGTAGAATGATGTTGGGGCGCAGGGTACTGTAAAACCTTGTGATTTGAAGTAAGTGAAATCACCATGCCTCTTTAACGACCGTCGTTCAAACGAGACTTCGGCTGGACAATTTGTCACTGCACGGTGGTGCACCGCAACCTTCTGCTCGCGCTTACAATGTAAAAACCCTCTCTTTTGGATGGCTTCAAAATCAACGCATTACAATCAAGGAAACAAGCGGGAAACACCGTTCAGAATCATATCGCCGGTTGAAAAATAGAGAACCAGGATTTCTTTGAATTTACCTGTTGAGCGAGCAAATTTACGCCAGGCGGAAATGGACTGGGAAACAAGGGAATGGGAGACTAGTCCCGGACCCGGGGGAAAGAAAAGAAAAGAAAAGGGGATATTAATTCGTTGTACAACCAGAGCTGGGTAATTATGGCGGCTTTACACAGTGATGCAGAGGACAACTCAATTGAAATCAGTAATAGGTGAAAAAAATCATATGAGGTGCCCACATTATTACATGAGCTTCGGGAATGCGCAAGATGTCGAAGAAAGGAAAGTTTCACGGAATGTCCATGGATATAGCTGACTCGTTCGCGTGCAGAAATAACCGAAATTTGTCCACAGTTCCGTTCACAGGAGACGGGCGAGTGACAAAAGATAAACCTAGCGGAGTTCCCATCCCGAATGCCAAACAAAACAGACAAAAAACAAAAGCAACCCTCAGAAACAAACCTATAAACCCGAACAAACAACTTCCTACCCCCAAAATCAAAACCAAAATGGTGGTGAACAAATGAAGAGGTCACGACCCTCCTATTGAGAGCCCGCAAAGATTCCACAAGTTCGCGCTCATTCAACTTAGAATCGTCGCCACTCGTACGGTAGACTTGATGACAAGTGCTTAGACAGTCGAAATCTATCCGTGTGGCTCTTATGAAAGACAAGTAGCATAATTGGCCGACTTACACAGAAAAGACACAACTTGCATGCAGCGCTGTGAGCCTCGAGTTCGACCAAGAGAGGGCGCAATTTTCCTAGCAACTTAGGCTGCTTTGGTCGGAACTGCACTTTGCTGGTTCACGAACAAGTAACTATCAAACGCACAGTCGTTACGGTCTCGTGGCTACCAGCAAAATAAACACTCGGTTGAACGCATGCTTCATGTATTTTGTGTTGGCCAGAAAATGCCTAGAGATATACTACGGAATTCACTTTCAGCGCGCTACAAAAGCTGCGCCCGCAGACATCGTTCGCGATCGTTAACGAGTTAACCCATCGGGTATTAAAGACAGCGATGGAAATGCAGAGAGACAAGACGACGAAAGACGGGGGCGGGGGCGTTAGTACGGACAAAAGAAGGTCAGAAGGGTGAAACTTGAAGAGAAAAATGTTGAGAAAGGACAAAAAGGAAGGAGGCCTACTGCACCCAGTCGCGACGCCCCGTCTGATGGGAGTGTAAATTGATAAAACACACATGCATGAGAATTTCCTAACCGATCGACGACAACTTCATGATCAGTACAATCTGCAAGCAAATAACTTTGTGACACCGTACTTGTGCGAATAAGGGTGAAAAGGGTGACATTGTAAAGCTGTGACCAAAACAAAATAATTATAATAATAATTAAATTTAAAAAAAAAATTCATTTTATACATTTCAATATTTTTCTTCCACTTATCCACTATGTCCTTGGTGTTGATTTTTTTGAAGTTTTTTTCCATTGGCGTTCTGGGAAGAAAAAAAGGAACTTATGAAATCCTGTCTCTAGAGGGCTTACCATTGCACTCGTCGTCACAAATGGAGTATCCCGAATCTGACCAGAAAACAACACCATAACAACATCAATGAATGCAATCATCTCCTGAAAAGATCGACCGGTATACGACTGTTTTATGCTTGCTCCAAAACACAGGCAAGAGTTGAAGTCCTTTTCGTCCCCGAAATTCCCAGAATATGCAACGCAACTAAAAAAAAAACAAACTCAACTAAAAACAGCATTCATGCCTTTTTGTTTGCAGTCAGTACCAGTTTCATGCTGTAGCAATTTTCATAAAGCTTTCTTTATGTTTGATTGTAAAACAAAATTAGAATAAAAGACAGAGCAAATAGAATTTCGGATACGGCAGGAAAGGAAAGAGGAAAGTTTCATGCATATTATTTAACAGGCAAAAATTCGAAAATGCAATTACAATCTCTTCAAACCAAGGCGTGCTCCAATGGTTTAAGAACCGTAAGTGCTTTCGCACTTCCTGAACCCAATAATGGCCTTTTATTTGCAAAATGTAATTAAGTACAGTTAGGAATGACTTGTGATCTCACGCAAGCTCGACGCATTGATGCTGCCAATATGCAATGAGGAAACATGATTAACAAAACAGTCTTATTAAATTGCTGCGCAGTTTGTAGAAACAAGTCTTCAGAGTAATCTCAGTTTAATGACTGCATTTTGCAAACCAAAAACTTCAATCGACTGGTAAACGTGAAAGGGATACAGTTACTCTCTACAAGATTTCCCTTACAAAAAAGCCATCCCCGTACGAATGAACTCACAAAGGAACAAAGTAGAAAAAAAGATATGGCCAACTTATGAAAATGAATGACTTTTTCAACCAAGCTAATGGGGGAGGCTCTATTAACTAATCTGTGCATGAAATACTAACTATGCCGTGTTGGATAAACACCGTGTGGACCACTTCACAGATGGGATGAGACATAAACGCATGTTATTTATTTAACACTGCATGTTTTGCGCACAGAACTAGGCCTATTAGGCCTCGTTCTCGACCTACGGGCATGCACACTCTAGCTCCCCCTACATGGAACTACAACCTCAATCTCAGACACAGTTGCATGGTATCGCTGGTGTTTGTACTCTAACTGGTAAACAGCTCCTACACACCACTAATGCGTTGAAATCTACACTCCAACCGTGTGGCGTCAACACCTTGGGTTGCGCATTGATATACGGCAGAGAAAGACAAACCCAAAGCACAGCTTCGTCCGGTCATTCAAAAGGCAGCCACAAAAACAGTGAACATTTCTTCAGGCACTCATATTCCATTCGCATGAAAATAGACATTCTCTAAAAGAGCCCAAGAATCGGCAGACATACGATATCAGGCGTTGAATAGATATGGTCATGCGGTGCAGAATGGGTTAGCTACTACTACAGACTACAGCAAAAAGAGGCCATTTATGAAGTTCAGTGCCGTGCAAGTTGAAAAACAAAAACCTTTGATTTTTCTTATCAGCGGTCATTCGACATTTTCTTGAACGTCATGTCGAAAAAAAGAAAGAAAGAAAAACCATGTTTGACACTTACAGGTTGAACGAATAATCACGACAAAGTGTGTTGATGAATTATTATCCGTCGTGGTGCTAGAGGTGACTTTTTTGTGCGCATGCTCAAGTAGCAATCGGAGTGCCAGCTGTTTTGGAGTACTCTGATTGGCTGGCGTTTTTTACCTGATTTTCTATAGGGCTTTCCCGGCACCCCTCCTTCGGAAACTTTGGCAAAGGATTCTCCTCGTTTGAGTAACTTATTCTTTACTTCACGACGTCAAGTCAGCATTTATCGAGAGAGAAAAGCAGTGGAGTTATCAATTCTCTTTACAGTTTATGTTCACAGGAAAGGACAGCTAACTGAACCTATTTCTGTTTAAATCAGACCTAATTACAGAAGACCTTCTAATAAAAACAGCGATTTATACTAAAAGAAAAGTACGATTGATATTTAAGAGTTAATCTAGCAGCTGGATAAGATTTCATGAGAGCTGAGGAAACAAGTGGAAGACACAAGAATGAGTTAGCTTGTCCATTAACCAATTAAATCCAGTGGCACAACTAACGGATCAAGTCGATCGCTGACTAAGCAAGAGTGGCCGTGTCCAATGCTACATGTTATGTAACAAGTGGATTTGAAGAGAAATGATTGCTTTGACATTTTCCCCGACCAAGGTGACGGAATAAGCCCCAAGTTTGTCGGGGGGGGGGGTCCTGAGAGTCAAAAATAAAGCATCTTTATTACGTCAAAAAAACTTGAACCAACATTATCGGTTTGGGTCACTAAGTGTGGAATTAAGGAGCAGTCCCAAAGTGAAAAATGTATTTGTATTGATTTTCCATAACCATTTCTGGAAATTACCAAGTCAATTTTTAAAGTACATGTATTCGGAACAACAAGATTAATGTTTTCGATGCATATTAAAGATGATTCAATAATCATGTATTGTGTTTCAAGCGTTTCATTTTAGTTTGGAATATTAATGTTGATACCTTGGGGTAAAACCCTGACTGTACTTCTTGTGTATTTGTCTCTAAGACCGGATTACACAGTAAGACACCAACTGACGGTACTTTGAAAACCCTTTAAGATGCACTTTTGCTCAACTTTTCGTCCACTTTTTGTCCATTATTTCTATACCTTGAAGAAAAGTCTTGCCAGACGTTGGTAAATGTTTCTACCCCATACAAATAGACAGTTTCATACCAACTGTCGGGTAATAATAACATTACCCAGTTTTTTCCACCGATTTTATGTTTTTAGCAATGCTCTCAAGAAATCGGGAAAGCAGGACGTACAGGGTTGGGAAACGAGGTATGCGCTGTATAGTAAACCTAGAAAATCAAGAGTAGACTTGTCCTTTAAAATCTGGTCCTGTCTTGCATTCTTTTCAAAAGGCAATAGCAAATGATGAAAAACCTCAGACATAATATCTGAAAATGTACCAAGTAATAACGAAAAATCACATGCTGGGGTTTCCGAGCCACTTAAAGCGAATTTCTGTCACAGAATGGACCCAACTCTTTCACCTTTGAACCTCGACCCCGCGGAAAGCCCAGTTTTGTCATAGGCAGGACGTTAGTTAAGCCACTGGCTGAAGCAAGCCTTATCACACTGAAGGCTCTGGGTTAGACCACTCATTGAATCGAGATGAATCACCCACGAAGGATGCAAGGTTAACAAAGAAAACTACAGAGTCCTCGCCACAAGTTGCAGAATATTACACAGATACGCATTCACTGATAGTAGTAAAATTTACAGGTTAAAACACAACACCCAAAAAAAAAAAAAAACACCAAAAGTTTGAGGTTAAATGTAAAAAAACACAGGAGTAGCAAAATAAAGGAAAGATACAAATAAACCTTCCAAAGGAAGGCTCGAATTTCGTGTAAATTCCAACATGGCGATGGTTACGGTTATAAACGCATCATAAATTGCCAGGAGACAATGTTAGGATTCGAAGCAAATGTCAGTGTCGTCAAAGCAGGCACCCAGCATTGAACTGAAGGTGAAGGGCAGTGACAGGGGAGGACGCACGGATGTCGTATAAAAAAATCTGGACTCGCAATGGCTTTACCCCAATTGAAGCCACGGGCGGCCATTTTACTGTGCCGAATACAAAGGCGGTAGTTAGCTCGCTTGTCAGTGTCACTATTCCTGCCATGAACGAATTTGGTAAAAAATGGCGGTCAAGTCTTTGTATTACCTTCGTATTTGGCACGGTAAGATGGCCGCCGGTGGCTTCAATGACCTTTGTGTGCTGAATAAGGAATAATTATAGGTCCAGATCTTTTTATATGAAGTCCGTGGGAGAAGGGTTCTATAGTGCCACTCAGTAACAAAATGTAAGAACAAAATCGGGCTTAGGGCTAAGTGTTAACTGACTTCGTAAACTTCTCAGCCATTGGTGGCGGTATCAATGTAGTTGTACCAATGAACTGTCATGGTTTTAAACAGGCTCGGAGACACTCGTATATACGTTTCCTTACACGTTTCTGCTCTATCACTTAATGAGAAGGAAGAGCAAGGGAATGCTGCCACCAAGAGTTCGATAAAGGGTCCTGGGTCAACTGCTACGTCGGAACGCACCATTAACAGTCGAGATATCTGCCAGACCAAAAAGGTGTGCTCTTTAAATCAGAAGGAGTGAAACTAGGGTCACTCTGAATTTAGATCACAAAAGAATCCCTGTCAGTAATAAATTGAGCGAAATCGTGATCTACTGGAGAAACGAAAGTTCACTCCAATTGGTTAAGTCGTTAGTCTCCTTCAGAGGGAGTGATTTTTCAACTGAGGATTTCAAGGAACGCAGTGGCTTACATTGGAAGCCTCCGCCCACTACAGCAGCTGTGCATTTGCTGTCTGAAATAAACAAAATTTGAATTTCCTTTAGAACAAAAAACCAATAATAATCATACTTGCAGTGGTCACGTTAATCCGCGACTTACAGCTGTAAACCCATTACAATTCATCTTACGGCTCGAAACGCGTCTAGAAAGGTTTTCACTTTAGGAAAGGTACAAGGAAGAAAAGCACATTCCAAGACAGCATCGTGTTCCTTACAACTCACAGGGAGTGCATTTTCTGACAAAGCTGGGGTGCCTTTCTGTTTCCGAGTTAGTAGCAAAACACAAGCATGTCTGATCGCCTGCACACCTATCTTACCTTTATACTCTTCATCGTCCACGTTCTCGGGGACCTCAGCCAATACCGGTGCTACCTCGTTCTCATTTTCCTCTGGCAGAACGCTTGACATGCTTCGCACCACCATGTTGACCGTGATCACCTCGAAAACGACGTTTTCATGGGCCCGTATCTAGAGACAAAAATAGTACACGCTGAAATATACGGGGTCCGTTTTTTCTGAACTAATGAAAGAAATAAGCACATCGCTTAACTGTTCAAAGATGGCATCACCGTAACAAGTACATCTAGCCCCAAATGTTTAAGATTTATGAGAAAACAAAAGTAAGGCTGATGGACTCTGACATTAAAACACATTCTACTTTCAAGTAGGCCTATTAAATAAACAGATATCGCCCCCAAACACTACAAATTAACGGTATCATGGAAAATATATAAGTACAGGATAAAATGTAGACGCCGGGCCCACGCTTCGTAATACAGTTCTGCCATTAGCCAACGGCTGTTTGCTGCTGAAAATGTGCTGGACTGGTGACAGGGCAATAAATTTCAGACTGGGACGGTGGAATCGCTCACGTAGCACATCTTCATGGTTGAAGGCATGGCGTAGACTGAAGTTCCACGAACTCGTACCGAAAGACAATCCAGGCGGGGGGGTTCAGACGCGGGTCTTTAGTGTTTTTTCCAAGCAGCCTTGTGTCAAGATTCATCGGGTGAATATTCGCGGGGGTTCGTGAATGATTCCTGAATCTTACTCAGCCGGAGAGGACCGGGTGGATGATCTGGAACATGCAGCTTACACAAATGTGCCCGTGTTGACGTACCACAGGTAGGCTAGGAGTTAACCCTTTCGTGAATAACATGAATAAATTGGTCTTCGGGTATAAAATGTTTGAACCTTAATACAAATGCCATGGATCTGATCTTATTCTTGTCGTGGTTAAGGCATTGGAAAGAAATGAACACAACAGGGATATCCAAACAGTTGTCGTTGGTGGGATTCTTTCCGTCTGGATGCATTTATTTTTAGGTTCTCCTGAAGCAAAGACCGGAATGCTTGCGACATGGGGATGTCCACATTCTGGACAAAACATGGATGGATAATGACATTGTTGCACGCACATCAAGGGGCATGTGTTGTCAAACAGTTCCACAGTTGCCTCAGCTCAGTTTCGTGTATAAACGCCACTTGGGCCGCATGCCGCGCAGTGTTTGAGCGCCCTTGCGTGTTGGCACTCACAGACCACACAATACTTAAAGAGTCACAAACAAGTCCTCATTTCCCTAACAATTATCTCGGATAGACCTACGGACAAGAAAAAAATCAGGAATAATTATCAGGAGTTTCCTCCTGAAACCTTGTTGAGGACAAGCAATATATGCTGGCGCACTTCAACCACTTGCGCTGCGGATATTAAGAATTGATGTCGCAGAAGCGGGCAGATTCATCACTGTCCACGGCGAAGGAACGGTGGACTATCGAGCGAGTAGCAGACCTCAATATGAAACCGGCAATTCTCCGAGATCAAACCTGCATTTAATATTTGAAGGATAGCCATTTGGAGGATAAGACCCTTCAACCGGCGTTCAATATGGATGCGTTTTTCTCCTTCGAAATAAGGGATGTCCTACGTGCATAATCGGATCTTTCGTACTCGAAACAAAGTAATATCCGCGCTGCTTAGTGAGTAGCCTGATTGGATTCTCTTGTTGTCAGCGAAATAAAGATTGACACGAAAATGAAATTTTGAAGTACACTGACTCCCGCGATACGTAGTCCAAGTATAGAGTGGAGGATTAAATTAAATCCATGCACTGCAAGCGTACTTTCAAGGCTGGAAATGAAATACTTATTTTATAAAAGGTTGCTGGTAGGTCGCAGGGATATAAACCAAGGCACAAACTACTGCAGACAAAATTACGAATTATGAAGAGGTTTCTGATGTCTATACGATCCCGTGCAACGATTGGTTCTTTCAACTTGCATTTCAATAAATGCTCTCCCACATTGCTCAAATTTGCAGTGGTTCATGATCGGTTTCTTGGAATGAAGATAATTATAAAGAACAGAACAAATATACTGGCATTGCCGACCACTCCCCTCCGTGCACGCACGAAAGGGAAAGCTAAGACTGAAAAACACCGGTGAAAAAGCAGAAAGATTGAGCTGGGATTAATGAACGATGACCTACAATGTAAACCGTCACTAAATCAACAGCACGCCCCTTGAAAAACTCAAGGGCCAATATCGCAAATCCTCTGGCGAGTTGCAAAAAATGCCGCCACCGGTGGGTAATAATGCATTCGTGGTTCGGTTGTGTTGTGAATGTACACACAAGCGGGAGATTCCCTTGGAGTGCGCTTAGCCTTTGGGTGATATCGCCTTTTCTCTCTCAAGAGCTAGTTGTCGCTAATGATCGCGTGATTAAATAAAAAAAAGCCGAGCTGTTGTATGCATCAGTGCCACGACGGAAAGAGTTTAATTATGTTCCATGGGCAGGGCAGGGCATAGCAGCTCTTCGGGCCGGCTCATCACGGCGGTAATAAGGGCAAAACTCGGAGGGCAAGCGTGGTTGTCTTCACGTAGCATTCGAAGCGAAATCTGCATGACTCCAAAATGTGTTGAATTGTTGCGAATTCGCAGCGCCAATGTTGGATCTAACGTCCCGATGTCGCGACGGTGCTCGCTTTCGCAACAAGTACGAAGCTAGCCTTAAGGGCGGTGGGAAAACAAGCGATCGAGGTCTGAGTGAAATTCTTACTAGTTGAACAGGCGTAACGGAAACATCGAGCTCCACGGAAAAACTGTGGTGTTAAACTGGCGTTTAAACGAACACAATCGGCGTGTAATTTACACTGCATCATAGGAGGATACTTTCTTGGTATGTGAACAATCCCATGGGTTATAACGGCGCGAACGCGAACCATGCCTGTTAAGAGGTCTCTTTTTCGAGTCTGACTACTAACACAAGGATCTTAGAATGCGTCCAAAAGCTGTGGCTCCCGCTGAAAACAGCTCGCTTGCCTACTCGAAAGCAGCTCTCATTCCAAGCCTTAGCCAGTGGATTTGGATCCGCCCCAAGCTTTACGAGGCGCCCTCTTCAGTTCGTGCACAGATCTAAGGACTTACTAATCAACACAGAAGGCATGGATCCTAAAGTTACAAAAATCAACGTACGGTGCAGGTAAACAAATCTATATGCAACTTTTGTGTGGTCCGCGGTCATTGACCTCCCAGAATGCTCCTTAAGCGGTTGGTTCTTCTCCCCGAAGGATTTTGGGGGGTTTCGAGTGTCATCCTCATTTGAATAAAGAAAATCACTCCGGCCGCAGATCCTTGAAAAAGTGCCATCTTTCCCACTTTCCCCCGCGCTTCCAATCTGTGGAGCAGCCTCTGATTGAAGCAATTTCCCCGAGTAGATCACCGGAGGGGACGGGCCCGTGGAGATGGTCGCCCGATGGTAGAAGTAAACACCGGGAACGTGACTCCCCTCTGTCCGGTCAAGATCAAGACACGATCCCCGGACGGTTAAAGTGACGGCGCGGGGACAAGGGGTGCTTATTACGGGAACATAGCCTGGGGATGGCCAGGAGAGCTCGCGGTCAGTGTTTCCGGTCCTCCTTATCGCACCACTTCAATGTTGGTTGTACATTTGTACATGTTGTGCATGTACACTGAACAAGATATAAAAAAGAGTCATTCTAGAATTTCATTTGGTGTCCTAAAGTGTGATATGTTGATGTTACTATTAAACCAGACCTGTGTAACAAGGAACTCTGAAATATGATTACGATTGACAATAAACTGTTTTCGTTTGTTTTGCAGGTAGTTTGCCTTACCTAATCACTCACTAATGTGCTCTAAACCTACAAAATTATATACTGTGCGTCAGAATGTGACAGGGACATGAGACCACTGGACCCAAATTTATAAATCGACCAAAAAGTAAACTGCTTCTCTGTGAAACATCAAACACAAAAAACAAAACAATCTCCCCCCCAAAAAAAAACACAGCAGATACATCTGTTTTGCCCTTCGAACATTTTAATAATTGTCGTTCCTACTATCTAACGATTATCTGCCCATCAACAGCGCGCATTAATCAATCACGTTTTTTTTAAAAACTTTGCAAGGTATGATTTTAATTTTTCTCCGAGGAAACCCGAAGACACGCAGGTTAGTTGCTTGCAATTTGATATCGATTGCAATAAATTCAACCCAGCGGAAAATTCCAAATCATTGAAGGCACAGATTCCTTCCTTACACTCTTTGCGTCACGTAGGATGTTGCAAAAGCAGTGCAAAATGGTGGCTGAAAGAAACACAAGACGGGCACCATTCTCAATTGGGCGGGGCCGTTCTCTTTACTCACATTTTCCCAGGTGAAGTTGAGCAGCGGTCGCTTCAGTTCGAATACGTCTGTGAGGACTTTACCAACCAGATTAGGCAGGACGGCTAACAGACTCTTTCCTGTTGGACAGAAATAAATCAAGAAGAAATACATTCAAAATTTGGCAGAAATGCAAGCACGTACGCGGGTTTCAGTTTTTTGGGCTAAAATAATGACTAGTTAACACGACTCACAGTCTTAATTGACAAAGCAATATTTAACTTCAAGAAAGTAATTTTTGACCTGATGTAAGAAATAAAAGACCGACGCTTGATTCAAACCTTCGACCCATGGATTAAAAGTAACTTGATGAGCTGCCAACAAACTGATTTAACGACAGATTCATGGTCCACCCTGTTGCTTGGACACCAGCTAATCAAACGCGAAACCTGAAGGTCATGACGCTGAATGATGCTATAACCTAAAAGAAAATTGGTGGATGAGGTATCACTAACCAAATGTGATTTGAAAACCTCCTTCGAATCGCAATCAAAGAAACTATTTGCAAAACGTAATAAATACCCGTTTCATTTTCTAAGTAGAAGCGCGAATATGAAATTGTGTGAGATCGAGGTGACGATAGGTTTTACCTTTGAGAAATTGCTTCAACATTAATAGCATTTAATCGGCTGTCACTGCCCGTTCATTCATTTTCTCTCCAAAATGCCGCGTTTCATAAGCCTTTTGCGAATTAAATTTGAATAAAATCGGGTACACTGAGTTCTTTAAATTCATGTGAACATAACAAATTGAATTCTCCATACTAAAGACACTGTTGCTGACCTCACGATTCGGGGCAAGATTTTGCTTAGTTTCATAAAGACACCTTGTAACAATACACTGTTCTCATATAAGAAGGGCACAAAGGAACCAGTCCATTCTAGAGATGGTGCATGGTCGCTATGTGAAAGCTTGCCCCAAATCACGAGGTATAGCAACAGTGTCTTTAGTCTGGAGAATTTAAACTGTTATGTTAATGTGCAATGATAACTCAGTGTACCAGATTTTATTCAAATGTAACTCCCAAAAGGCTGAATTAACATCAGTGGAGCCCCTAAACCATGACGGTCCTGTATCCCGTAATTTCGACGTAATTTTCCACAAATCTCTTTGGGGTCGAGGTTCATTAAAATAAATCCCATCAGCGTGTTCATTCATTACCAGTGAGTGTGCAATGCGCGCGCAGAACAAAAGAAAAATACTAAATATGAAATGAAATTTTAAAAATAAATAAATGGTAACAAAGGGGGGAAGCGTGTACACGTAGATTTGTTACTGGCATCATTGATTGATGTCATTCCGAACCACCCTGAGAAGTAGCAGGACATAAAGGCTGGTATTTGTGGACACAACGCGCGCCGGCCTGTCAAATTAACGGCCCAAGGTTTCACGCTGAAATTGATGAATTCACGGCCTCTGCACGCGCGGATTAATTTTGTGAGTCGTTTAGGCGAATTACAAACCCAAGGTCAATTGAGGGAGGATGTATCGCGCTTTCGAGAGATGATAAAATATCGCTCACTGGTTACAAAAACTGCCCGGTCCTTTACAACTTGAGAATACCTACAAATAGACGAGAACTATTCCCCTACTATTTAACGATAAAAGACTTGATCAAACCTTGCGGCTTGAAATGTTAGACATTTACACATTTACAAGCAGCAGTTGCTCGAGTAAGGATTTGCATCACCTCAAAAAAAGTGTCCTCACAGGTGCAAGTTTTATGTAGCTTTCAAGGGCGTTTTACTTTGCGGCCAAAAGCCTGTCCTGTCTTTCTGACAAATGCTAATTGCTCTCTGCACTGCGGGTGTACTCAACCTGCAGGGTGGAATGGTACGTGGCTTGAGTTGTTATGATGCATAAATTGACGTTGAGGACCATTAGTACTCTGTGTTGTCATTTAGTGTGTCTTGATATATAGTTATCTTTTAACGATACACGATCCGCTAAAGTTCATTCCGCTCTTGTGTATCTACGGGTGCAAGAGAAGTAGGCCTTGGGCAACTTTGCCCTGGAGAGAGTGAAACTGTCGAAGATCCCATTTTGGGTTTGAATAAAACATGAAACGTTCCGGCCAAAATGTTAAAAAAAGACCACTTCGCGTTAAAGCTGGGTTATCGACACCTGTCCGTTTCCCCTCGATTTCTTGAGACGGTGGTGAACCCAACTGCCCCATCCACTGAGTGTCTGTAGTCAAAATAATCACTCGGTGAGTGCTTAAACGATCGCGCCTATTTTGGTATGCGCGCTTCTCGACGACGCGTGAACGGGTCAGGCGACGGTGGGTCCTCCAACGGGGTCGCCTCCCCGGCGGGGGACCGCGCGTGCCACGCTGGCCCCCGACCTGGTATTGACCGGCCCGGCCGGCGAACACTTGAGGATGGCAATTAACTGTAGGGCGATTGATGAGTCCAGAATACCACCAAGGATCACTAGAGGCAGCAAGAGGATCATCGACTCGGGCGAAAAGACAAAATTCGGCGTGAGGACCGGCGCCTAAGTATAATAGGAACACCTTCGCTGTCGTACAGAATGCGCACAGAATTCAAAAACCTCTGGCTCTACGGAACAGGCAGTGGAGATAGCAAAAAAAAAAGTCTGCATCACAGCTGGTGTACTCGACTTCAGTCTGTCAATTTGCAAAGCTCTCGGCTTCCAGCAGGGAAAAAGAGGGTTCTTCGTTGCCTAGCAACAATACCCTGTGGCGCAGACATATCGTGCATGCGCGCGCACTGTCTCGCGCGTACATGAATGCACACAGCCCTCATAACTAATATTTTCGTTAGAACGTGTAAGGAGGGCACCGCGCGCACGGCGGCACTCATCAAGTGTCGGCCAAAAACCTCTCCCTCCGTCACCGCTACCGAGTAGCAAGAACCGTGTCCATACTTTGCTCAAAACAACCTTTGCTCAAAAGTTCAAGTAAACTTTGCTTAATATGGTCAGACGTGAAGTACCACGTCCCTGCTTAGGGCAAACTGGCAGTCCAGCATTCGCTCCGAACGGCCGGGGGACGGAGCTTCGCGCTGATGGCTAATGCAAGCCCGTTCGTAACAAGAACCCGGATCAAATAATGAACAGAACCTCAAATATCCGCAGGCAAGGACTTGCGTTGACTTTCTCATCGAACAATGCGTTATCAAAGCGAAGGCACAGGTGCTTGGCAGCTGATCATAGCGCGCCTCGGTGGTGCCGCTTCGCGTTCAGAATGATCACAATAATCTCTCAATCGGCACTTTCTTTGAATTATTGTCCATCGTCTTGCATTATTGAATAACAACATGCGAGGACAGCGAATCAATGTGCCGTTACTGCGCAGTAAAATTAGCTTCGGCATAATTTTACTGACGATGTGAAATTACGTATCTTGTGTTTATGATGTACCTTCTAATATAAATCCAGTCTGTTCTGGTCATTGCATCCATGTTTTTCTAAGAAGCACTTCGCACATCGTATTACCTGCCATTATAATTCAGCCACGTTGTTGAAACTGATTCCCCTAATTTTAATGTCTACATTTATTTCCCGGGCTACTCATGGAGCGGTTACCTGCATTACTTATAGCCTTTCATTTTATCTCAACATATGACTAATTCTTCTCGGAGAGCTGTTGCTACTCCTTGAGGATTGGGAGACTTTGAGACGCTTGGTGGCGACAAACATACCGATCCTTTATATCAGTTCTGAACATGCGCACGTCGGTTTGAGCGCTCGAGCATGCGTGCAAAGTTCTGAGCAAGCGCAATTTCTTGAAAAGGGACCAGTATGTCTGCTGCTACGAATGTCTCAAGGTCTCCCATTGGAGCATCAAACACCCAGAGTTTACTCGAATCGAAGCATTAGAATCGGGAAACAAAATGTCTGGAAATTTCAAACGTATCAGACTGCAACGTTTGCTCTACGCTGTCGACAAAACAGAGCCAAGTCTTTCTTTTCAAACAGAGGGTTTATGGTGAGGAACTCGTCCACATATTATCTTAGTACGCTAACGAAATTGCACCACTTCCTGCTGGATGTGTAACCAGCCCAACACTCATCCAACAGAATGCTAGATGTATGATATCTGCAAGAGTTCATCCACCTCCTGCCTCTGGAACGTCTCAGGAGAGTGATTTATTCGGAGTTTATTTATTTCAGAAAATCCTTCCCGAGGCGACTTGATAGGCACTTCAAGGGGGATTCGCAGAAACGGCGAACGAGCCGCTCTGCGTCTTGAGCAGGCAGCAACGACTCAACCGTGCGCGTACGGGTTGACTTAGACTGTCACACTTGTTTGGAAAAATTCGTACATCGATCCCACCTTTTTAGAAATTAAGAGGAAACGTTCGAACGGAGAAAGGTTACGCAGTTGATGAAAAAAATCCTGGGTTGACGTATTTCTTGTGGTATTTGTGGTTAGCACGGTAATAAGGCAATAAGGTGTTGTTGGCATACTGCTCGTGGTATTTCAGAACTACAGCGAACATTAACTTCGTTTCTTGAAGCAGTAGGACACCACAAAGAAATCATTGTCAATCCAAACTGGTTACTGTTACTCCTTGCCGATTCTAATCTCAGACAATCGCAGACACCGCAGAGGTGCCATTAAAGTCGCAGTTTGCTTCGGATGGCATCGATGGCTCGGCACATTACTGCCAGATTCGCGATATAGCTGGCGCCGAAGTTTTAATTTATTGGACTCTTACAACGCGTCACATGATCTCCATAATGCTTATGTTCGCGCATTCTGGCGCTTTTCATTCACTAATTATCCACCACATTCAACGACAACAAAAACATAAGCGCCAGGATATCCTGGAGGAAGAGAGAATTAAAGGATACGCTTCCATTATTTTTGGGCTCGTATTTCGAGATGGAACGCTATAACGGAAAGTACAAGCAACACAGAACCACAAAAGTCATTCTGTTTGTGCGTGCGTGGTTACCATGGTTACCATTCACGCTACCAGCCCACGTCACCGTTATGTTCCACCATGGCAATCGTTTCGACGAGTCATCACCGGCTTCACTCGCCTTTCGAGAAGAGAAAACGACCGTTGTGGCTCTACCTAGTTTGGGGAAAACCCGCAGCCGCAAATCACTCCGCCCTTTTTCAGGAACCACTTTGTTAGACATTGGAGCAGACCGTGCGTAAACGTGCGTCCACACACGAGCGTTGCGACATGAGAGTCTCATTTGTTGGAACCAAAATGGTGGAGTATGCGTTAGGGTACACAGTAGCTGCATGCTGTACTGCACACAACAATAACTCTCTCTCTCTCTCCTCAGCTCTAAGTGAGTCCGCACTCGCGGAGGAATATTCTTTCACACTTCGGAATGAAATAGTCCACTCCCCGTGCCCCATTTCTGCGTTTATAGAGCGGGTCAAACCAGCCCATTCCGACACGTACCAACCCTTAAGTTGTTACCCTCCGCACCTCTGAGGTTAACACCTCCAATCTTGACAAGTTTCATAATTTCGGCGAACTTATGTCCTAACCTTTTTCTCGCGCCTGGGGATGACGATAATGAGGTTCACTAAATCCGACCTCTCGGGCGACTAGACAGACTTTTCATCAAAGCACCGTTTGACGTGGTGGCGAGCACGTCGCAGTATGCGAGGGTGACGAATGTAGCACGCGGTCATAAGGAGGGGACTAGGGGAGCGAGTGCAAGTTTTCGGTTCTAAACTGAGGTCCCAGTTTCCATTGTGTTGCCTAATTGCAGGGAAAAGGTCGTCCTTGAATAGTGGTCCACAATGCACAATATTATGGGATTCAGTCACCATTTGGGCACTGCACTGATTAGAAGCAAACTTATGGAGGCTTCACATGGTAGCCATCTTTAATACAGGACAGTTCTGTTCCACAGGGAAACCTCGTTTGTGCACACCCTGTGGAACAAAAGCACTGGCCTGCAAGATGGCAGCCATGCAAACCTTCTATTGACATTTTCTGCAAACAACTGTGTTTCACAGACTGTCACTTGGACTTTCCTGGGGTCTTCCCTTTCATAAGTTCCTCTTTTCAAAATATCACTTTTAATTGATAATCACGTCAGGCCAGGCGGTTTAGTTTTACTTCTATGACAGTCAAACGTGCCCCAAATAGTCACATATTGTTATACATGAGACCATGAGACATCTTCACGAGTGCCGTGACTCGCGGTTGATGTAATTAATGGAAATCTGAGCGAGACGATCGAGCTCTAGTGGGTTCGACCACTTCAACTGAAGATGCCCTCTAAGTAAACTGCATTGCAAAGTGGGCCGGACACAAGCCTTGTTTCAAGTCGCGTCATTTGAGATTCAAAACCAGCACTCCTTTTTCTTCCACAACAAATGTTATACAGGCCTCCCCTTGTTGCCTAAATAGTCTCGGGCGGGCATTTTACCGGTGTTTACACTGGACCGACAGGTTTTTAAAAAAATATAAAAAGTGCACACTTGGGCAAAATTTCTCCTTGCGGAGCTCCCAAGCGTATTTCACCCTCCACCGACGCGTTGTTCCCGGAGGCTAAACGCGCCCGCGCCGCTCGGGAAGTTTTCCGGGTTCCAACACGGCGACCGTTTTTTTTTCTCCAACTCTCTCCCAATTAAAAAAAAAAAGATTCCTGACGGATCGTGCTCAAGTTCTGACCAGTCAGCATGAAACGGGTGTGAAATTCGAACATCACCCAGCAGGCACATCAACCGAGTCATCCAGCGACGAGTGCCTTGAGATATCAAGTGATATCTGGCTAGGACAGTCCCAGTTCGGTCAGGTATATCCCTGGATATGCTGCTTGCGCCACAGTCAATCCCTCGCCTCAAACGCTACGAAAGGACCATGCTCTAGGTATAACTCTCAAAGGAGCAGCCTCAACAAGAAATCAGGCGAGTTTCTTTGCTGATAGATATGTATCTTTCAAGATAGCATGAAGAGGGCAACACTGTAAAAATCAACGCCCATTATAAAGTCGTCTTTGCGCTAACAATAACATGTAACCATTAAACACCGGTAACCGTTTAAAATTAAACATCTTTTTAGAAATCAACGTGCTTTGGTGATCAAAACTTGCCTCCACTCGATAAACGTGTTTTTGTGTCTTGCTATGAACACCAAAATGTGTCATTGCGTTTAAATCTATTAACACATCAATACCCATTTGTTAAAAAACATAAATACTACAACGCGTATATAGCTTTGGATTATGAACACCACAAAACGTTCTTAGGGAGTTAAAAGGAAGGCGTTATAACACTGTTTTACGGTGGAACTGTGCTTTTAAAGGCTTATTATGGACATGAGCTGCTCGACGTAATTAGGAACAACGAACCCACGTACAGAGCGGTGAGTTCGCAAAACGTAGGACCCATAATGAATACAACATACGATCGGCGCATCAACACTGTTCTCGCCGATAATGTTACCCTGTATCAAGCAGGTGTATCAGCCTTGGAGCAGAAACCGTTGATGTCACCAAAAGCAAATTAGATATAGGGGAACATGGAAATGAGCCCGAGGCACAGAACTCAATAACGATCAAATCCAGTACCGGTAGTTGACAAGCAACTGGAGCCATTAAGTGAATAAGGTAAGACGACATGCAGCTTTGGGGCAGTTCACTGTACTAACCGAGACCCGTTCCATCAGAGGAGCAATAAACGAGCATACGCAATGATGTCATGCCGCTTTTAACATCTCTCTGAATGCAGTGTGTGACTTCGAATACTATACCAAGCAATCACCTTGCATGTGCGTAGAGATTTACTTTGAAATAATGACGCAAATCATTTGGGACCCAAAATACACAGTGATGGACGATGATCTGACAGCTTTGAAATTACACACTCCTGATATTTGAAGACATGCAATATGTGCAGCTATAAATGGAGTTGGACATTTATTTGTTGTTGTGGTGGTGGTGGTGGTTGGTGTCGGTTTTGTTTTGTTTTTTCTGACCACTCCCTCTACACGCACGGCCTATCACGCGAGAGACGAAAGTAGAGCCACGTTCCTTCCTCTTAGGTCGGTCGTGTAACCTGCATGTCAGATCGCCAACGCAAGCTGGATTGAACACAGACATGCCCCTCATGGCAAGACAGAGCGCACGTCTTTAATCAACCGCCATGTTATACCAACGATTAAACAATTTTATGACGTCCGTCAGAGAAGAGGCACGCACCATATTCATATACTGCACAAGCTTACCGTACGATGGCTGAAGTTTTCCGAACTGAGCACATGCCGGCGAATTAAATTTGGTACCCTCAAACAGTAACTGCGGTACCATCACCCGGAAATTCATCCAAGGCACGCAGATTTAATATGCTCTTCCTCCAGGCTGTGTTTGTATTCAACAGACATTCTTGGACAAAGTTTGTCTGAATCTCCAATCAAATCACGCTCGATAAATCAGCTGCTCAAACGGATCCCGAAAGGCACTTCGGTGAAGTTCACGCTTGTGACTACGCGCGGCGGTCAACGATGAACCGGCAGTTTGACTGAATCCTATAAATCACCAAGGTTAGGGCGATGTTGATACAAAATATATCCCGACTTAACTGTAAACTTGTTCCTTTTTAATAACATGTAGAAAACAACCTATTGTTTAAAGAACACCTGCCAAATAACGCAGATACTTTCTATATATGGATCGAAGTGATGTCACGAATCATGGACATCGAACTTAACAAAAAAAACCCACACGATTTATTAAGACTACACGGTTCGAGCAGCCTGACGGTCAGTTTAAGAGCACTTCACGTGGTCTGATGGGATTACCAACATGCTGCAACACTCGTGACCCAAAAGAACCAACACAATGCTTCTCGAGAGAAAAAAAAGGCGCCAAAACGATATCACTCAGTCCGGAGTGGGACGATTTGGCAACTGTCAACTGCAAATAAAGCCTGCGCACTTCGTACTGCTCTCTATTAGATTTCCGGCAAAGTCGAGAAAACGTTATTTAATAAACCTTCATGTTTGCAGTATCAATAATTCTGCTCTTCGCTTGTTTGAAGAGAGAAAATCCTCCTGCAAGAGCAAACAAGCCAACAGATAAGGAAAACCTTCCATTATTCCGCCAAGAAAACCTAAAAAACAAACAAAAACAAAAAAACAAAAACAAAACAAATCAATAATTCTGCTCTTCGCTTGTTTGAAGAGATAAAATCCTCCTGCAAGAGCAAACAAGCCAACAGATAAGGAAAACCTTCCATTATTCCGCCAAGAAAACCTAAAAAACAAAACCAAAAAACAAAAACAAAACAAAACAAAAAACAACACCAACGTTCGTCAGACAAGCCAAGATCCAAGAAACGACAGGTTCGAATTAGCCGAGGGATGGCCTGCCGTATCTATCTATCGTACCTCGTCCATTATTTTGGCCCTTTAAAATTTTGACATTGACTAAAACCACATTCACTCCAGACGAAAACAAATAAATCCCAATCCCTGGTAATATTCTCGTTAACACCGCCTTCTCGTCAAACCCGGTGAGGCGATTCTCAACCGGCGGCGCCTATTATGCGCAAGCCCCAAAACGAAATCCTCCGCTCGCCAGGCTAGGACAAAAGATTCTGCTCGTGTAACTCGCGCCATACATCATCGTTAACATTTAATGCAACGGAGAAAGAAAATGTGCCATGGAGCTAAAACATGATTAACGCCTTCCCCGACCGAAGCCGGCGAGGAACACCGAAGATTAGGGGGGGGGGCAGCCCCCTGATGCGTTTGACACCTCAGTCATGTTTCACTGGAACTGCATAACTCGACGTGACCGGTGAAATATTTCACGTCTTTACTTCCCTTTTGTTCTGTGCATCCCCCCCCAACGAGTTCGTCTGCCTCACATTCTGAAGACTCGGCGCATGTGACTTCCTGTCAAAACCATTGCTGCAACAATCACACCAGAATTAGACACGTTTCATTAACATCATCTGGCTGAAATTGCGAACAAGGTAGAAATAATAGGTCGCCTGGTAAGTGGAAATCTAGACCGTGTACCACAGAGCATGACATTTCTGGCATGTCCTTTGACAAATCATAACGCTTCATTAACCCTGTTCTATTTTTTACTAACCAACACATCATGGGATATACAAAATTTGATAGTCGAGAAAAATTAACCAATATATGCAGGTGCAGTGCGGCAATGCATCTTTGCTCCGGGTTTTCCAATACGGGCGATTCTTAATAGCGTGCCACCAAGAGTTTGCAACACGTTGGCCAATCATAAGGCGCGAAATTTGTCGACCCTTTCCAAACACGCATTGGGTCGACAAATTTCGCCCACTGTGATTGACCAACGCGTTGCAAAAACTCTTGGTGGCGCACTATTGTGAAACGGCCGTATTAAACGGAGGAGTTTGGTTGACGCTAAACCATAGGTCTGTAGCTGAAGGAAGAACTTCTCAGCTAGTTTTTAAAACATTCCATCGATCCATGGAAGGCATGGATACATTATACGAACACACATACTTTTGGATGCCTTTTAATCGACAGTGCCTCAACTTGTTATGAGAAAAACATATTCCTTCCGGATATCAGTGCATATTAACAACTACCAACGCATGTCAAATAGATTTTTGTGGTGCCAGGATCTTTTCATTGTCGCGAACCCCCCCTCAAAAAAACCCGGGGCCCACATTTCAATTTTTACGAGGGGCGGGACAGCCGTGAACCCCCTATCTTGTTCTGCCCCTAACCGCCGAATTCTTGGCCTGAGCTCATAAATTGAAAATCCAAGCTTTGGCCCAAAACTTGGAAAGCTACATAGCTATTGCTATCCAATCCGAACTCTCGTATGATCGACCCCATCATGTCTGCGAGTACCGGGCGTCTTTCAGAAGGTGAAACACTAACAACGCAACGGAAAGTCAGTCTTTGTGTAACCTACTGGGGATTGGACCGACCCCCATTCGGTGATTGACTAATTCGTTACGTCTGCGCTCAAGCGCGAGATCTGCGCCGAGGTGATACCGGGCCGGGCCTCGCCAGCAACTGGATTCGCTCCGCACGAGTGATATACGACCGAGCTAACCTCAGACCTAATTCTTGTAAAAGGCGGTTGTTTATAATGTGCAAAATAAAAAATGAAGGACGGGAGTGTATTTTTTATGCCCCTGGGTCCGCACATTTAGCACCATGGCCGTCAGCTTTCACACTCTGCTGTAATTTATTACCGTACTCACACGATCCAATGTAATTAAAGAAGTTTCCTTTTTGTTTAAAGGATCGCGATGCATGTGTTTGTATATAGCTACGTGGTCCTGTAGTTCTTGAGTTCTAGCCCACGTGGAATGGTATGTTGGTTGGAACGTGGTCCATGGCATAGAGAACCTGGTCCTTGAGTTCTACCCCACGTGGAATGGTATGTTGGTTGGAACATGGTCCGTGGCATAGAGCACCTGGTCCTTGAGTTCTACCCCACGTGGAATGGTATGTTGGTTGGAACATGGTCCGTCGTATAGAGCACCGTGGCCCTGTGGTTCTTTAGGTCTACTCCACGTGCAATAGCATGCTGGTTCGGACCTGAGTTCCGTGAAGGGTTGCGTAAGACACGTTTACGACAATCGCCTCTCTTGCAGAAGCATTTATTCGGTTATACTAGAGTGGGTGCAGGCTTATTCCGAGCCGCTGCGGAAGGTCTTATCTCACAACTGGACAGGGGTGACAACGAAAGAATCTGGAAATCTGCTGGGCTTAGAGCGCTATGTACGCGCCACGCGACATGTATAAACACACACGAGTCCCACATCATCTCAAGTCAAGCTCTGAATCTGAAGTGCACAATTTAGTGTTACATTCGCAGGAAAGAAAGCATAAGATTTTGTGGTTTTATTTCATTGCAGTATATGTGGTCTCTTGTGGGACTTCAGGGTATTCGTAGAAGTCAATTCAGAAAGCTGAAGTGAAATTTACATCTCCTTTAACCGCCGTTCATATTTCGATCATCCCAGGATCTCAGATTGTGGATTTCATATTAAATGCTCAGCTGACACCACTTCCTCGCCGAATTGTTTTATTTTTTTTCAGCTGATTTTTTTTTCAAATGTCAGCTCTCTATGATGGATCACGTTTTTGCAGATATTAAAAAGGATCGCATATCAGCCTGATTTTTCCCCTCGTCTCAACCGCAGCCAGCAGGATGTCGCTGGGAAGTGTGGCCATGACGAACGAGCTTCCCTTCAAGCCAGATAATCTCCCCTCATTTGAGGAACCAAACGAACACAACCCCGGGCCACCCAAATAGGCAACTTTGCTAGCATACTATCAGAGAATTGAATATATTCCACTCTTGGACTGCCACTTAATCACGCTCTCAGATTTAACTGGCTGACGGACCAATCAGACATTATATTCTACCTTTACCCACACCAATCACTAAAACACCAATCCACCTATAACTTATCCTATCTCATTATGGTCCTTCTTCAGTCCAATATTTGATTACATGTAACCCTCCTCTGCTCCTACGAAAACAAATAAATCCAAGACATCTTGCTTAATGGCTTGGACCTCCAACAGATGAAGTTTTTCGTCACTCTGTTGAGCGGTAGATTGGTTTCTGTCGCTTCCATTTTGTTGGCGCCGAAATGGGTTCCCATAAAAGCGCGTTTATATTAGAAATTATTACAAACGGAGACGGGGAAATCGGGTATAAACAGAGCCGACATTTTCCGTGTATTATTAAAGGGCGCTGACACACGCTCATAGTAATAATGAAACTTAATGTAATTTTTCAATAAAATTCAACCATCTGTTGACTTAATCTGGAGACTTTTTTCCATTATGGACCAGCTGGCAAAATGTCAAGTCAATTTTAAACAGGGCATAAAAAACGTCAACTGCTAGTTAATATTCCAATACATTAGAATAGACACTTTGCGTGGTAGCCATCTTGCAGGGCAGTTCTTTTGTTCCACAGGAAAATCTCCTTTGTGCACGTGTGGAACAAAAGCACAGGCATGCAAACCCTACACAGGCCTTCCACGGGCACATTACGCGTAACAACGCACACAGTCTTACACAGAACACTTTGGTGTTGGCATGGACACGCAGCGTGTCAATGAATTCCTTCATGATGGTGTGTCCGCTACAGGTGACCGATGCAAACAGCTACGGTGTGGCTTCTAACACCAACTCGCACGGGGGGGGGGGAGAACCAGATGTAGGCCTATACTGGTTTTGCCACACGAGTCTGCCTGTATATTTTGCCCCAGTTGCATATTTCCGGGTTACTTGGCCTCGATCCCAGATGGTGGCTGGTTTTCCTTTGTGCACATACAAGTTGCCAGGTTGTACGCGCATTCTGAATAGCACGGGCGATGAAAACATCGAATAAAATATAAAAATCAAAAATACAAAATAAAGAATAAACATGCTGACCCATTTAGGATTCTAAATAAAATCTGACATTTTCCACATTTGAAACTGTGATAATGGGGAAGAAAATGGAAAAAACACGGCATGCAAGGTGTTATAAAAACGTCGAATGAAACGGCTCAACATTTTTGTAAGATCTGTATATTTGCCCAATAAAAGTGTTTAGTTAACGTGCCTACCGACTTTCTGTACCAACCTGCCCCGAATTTTATTTAATGTTCTTGGTTTAACGAAATAAAACCAATGATCCAACTATTGATAGGTGTTATAATCAAACAAAGTTTCTGCAATATACAATGAACAAAACTGTTGTTTTGGTAACACCACAGGGAAATAAGTATCAAACAATTGCAAAACAGAAGTGGCGTACGCAGTGACCTCACGCTGAGCGTTAATAAAACTCTAAGGACAATGCTTTTGGCATGACTCGATGATACAAGACTTGTAGTCGTTTTACAAGACGGTCATTGAACAGGTTCTGCTTAAAGTATCCGGAGCACTTCAACGGGGCAACGGCAGGAACTATCATTTGTAGGTCAGGGAGGTTAGCCGGAGGGAAAACTGCCGACCTAGATCTACTTGACAAGTTGTACGTTGGACGTTGGCCGGGGCTTCTTTAAAAAATTCTGTACCCGTGCTTGAGTCTTGTGTAGCCACCGCACTTCCGTCTCGGATGAAAATCGGGGAGAATTATTCAACGACACCGATATTAAGCACGCGCTGCAAACGATCCACAGGCCCACGCGGAAGCTGCCCCCCCCCTTACCACGATGATGTATTAGGTGACCAAAATGGGTAAAACGCTGTGCTGCTCTGTACGAAAACGTGGTGACATCTTGCTCATAAATGCTAACAGTTATAAAAAAAAAAATCATCTGGAGCTTCCCGATTTTTCTACGCTGGGGGAAAGAGGAAGGGAAATGCTACGTGACGAGACTTCAAGTCGCAAGACAAGGTCTACACTCTGTATACATGTATAGTCAATCACAATAATTTTCTCCAGAAGACGAAAAAAAGTAGGCCAGCAATAATGCTTTACTACTTAACATGTCTAGATTAACCACCCAAATAACTCTACGACTTCGTCTCGCAGAGTTATTTTAGTTGCTAATCTAGACGGAAGTACTATGGTTACCATGACACTTGCGCACAAAACCACCCGTGATCTCCATTTAGCCGCCTGTTATATCCATCAATCCTCCACGCGACACATTTCGGCAACGACCCTTGTCCTTTTGACTTGTACTGGTGTGCTGACGAAAGTGCGCCCGACAAGACTTTACAATGTAATAAACAGGGGCTATTCTGTCGTCCATTATATCTTCAACAGCCGCGGCGAATAGGATGCAGTGGCACTTATTACTTTCCAGACTTTTGTCAATCTGTAGACTTGAAGTTGTGCAGCAACATCTCCAATTAAACAGCCAGTGTCAAAGCGTCGATTAGTTCACATATAAATATGCACCACCTGGAAGGGTTGGCAAGAAACACTGTAAAAAGTTCTGCCCAGGTTTACTCTTTTCAACGAGTACGTGTACGGTGTCAAGACAAAACTTCCTCCGTTAAACTTTACGACTACACCGCTAGCCATTTACAGAATACTGTCCCCGATGTTTACAATTTCTTAATGAGAAAAAAAGCCGATCGAAATTCGATCGCCTAATGTTTCCATATTCAAAGTAATGGGATCTCCGCTGAAGCATTCACCGGAAAGGTTGATGAGCGATGATTAATGACAAACGATATGTCAGTTTGAATTTCACGCTCTCAGAATAGCTGACGAATGATTACGAATTATGAATCATAAATATCTTGTCCGTCATCCTGTCCATCATCGCAGAAGGGCTGACTATTTCCACGTCAGCGTGCACTACACGATAAAAACGAAGCTTAGAAAAATAAACACGTGACCTCAGTTTTCCTTCCCTTCAGGAAGTGACTTACTTTAATAATATTTATAAAGAGAAAAACCCCGTAATCCTTTCCTCAAAAGACTGCGCACGAAATGACCTATAGACAAAAGCTATAGAGGGTTTGCATAGCTGTCATCTTGCAGGTCAGTGCTTTTGTTCCACAGGTATGCACGAAGGGGTTTTCTCTGTACAAAAGCACTGGCCTGCAAGATGACAGCGATGCAAACTACATGTTATTTAAACAAATAAACGCGTATAGGTGACTCTCGGACCATACGGTGTTCCGATAAAATCAGACGACGGGGGATTGAACCATTTTGTCAGGGAGAGAATCGTCTCTTCCAATGTAGTTTTCAATTAACGGTGGGGGTGACAACTGCATTTAGACACCAAAAAGTGCTGACTGAACATCGCTGGTTTTACTGTGCATGGTGAACTCAATAAATCGCCATCACTATCGTTCAGTGAACTTCCATTGAATCTACATCCCTGGAGAAACCACCCAGAGAACCCGCTCTGCAGCACGGCAATCGCCCGCGTGTGTGTATCGCTCAAGGCCTCCAAGGCGAAAGTCATCGAAGGGGAAAATGACGGAAAGAGAGCCGCCAATTCCCCGACCAAAACCGATCACAGAACCCAACCTGTCGGTCGAAGTGGGTAGCAATCTCATTTTGCAAATACTTTCAAACGCAAGCTAATTCTCCCCCCCCCATTTCTGCCCCTGACGCGACACGCCTTCACCAACCGTGCGAGGTCACGCGAAACGAAAAGTTCACCTCAGGCTTCAATTTTCTGTGATACCTGCTTGGAAATATACAGTTTTTAAAGAGACGCTACGTGCTTGTGACAATATGCAGCGATTAAGCCTAACATCACAGTTGTTTTAAAGCTTTTTATCAAGAGGACACCAAAAAAATCGATTTCCAATCCAGAAGTCTGGAAATTATTGTCATTCTGTGAAAATAATTTTCGCCACCATATTCCGACCACCCATGAAGGGGGATGCTGTAGTCACTGTGAAGGCTCGTGTGGCACGTTGTCAACACGGGTAAGCAATTTCATCCCCAAGGATGCATTCACTCGAAGAGGCATGCACTCATAACCATGCCCATAACTTCCTGAAAGTATACCTGTTCATGTACGACCCACTTTGGGCGCAAAAGATAGTGCGGCACAAAACGTAATTTCTCAATCACTCTAATTTACACGTAACGGAAGTTACTCACTGTAAAGACATTCAGTGACAGCCTTTCACGGGCCTGAAAGACATACATCTGGTCAATCTGTTTATCAAACTGCTGGATACTCACAACAGTCTTCTAAATATCCCACTGAGAGAGGCGTACCTCCCCATATTTCTAGTTGACCACTCTTCCCGTGCACATGAAAACTGTCTTGTAAAATTCGTCATTGACACCATGAACTGACGCTCAGTCGCGTGCGCGAGGTGATCTCATTTGTGCGCATTTTAGTGAACCGATTTATTTACGTTGCCACGAACTGGCAACCAGAGCAGTGTGGCACTTTCGGCGCGCACTCCTCGCCTTTTCGTTTTCACGACCTGATACCGATCTTAATTCCACAGGTTAAAACGAATTTTAACTAATTGTTTGGAGTAATAAAACAAATGTTAATTAAATTTATGGGTGAGGCAGCAAGTATATGGATAAATTAACTTCATGTCAAACCTTTCACAGCATCTTTCTCCGCGCTGAATTGCCGTAATAAGCTTGGGTGCCAGTTCGTGTGAACGAAAATCGGTTTATTTCGCTTCAGCGTCCGATGTGCGCGCCCACTACTCGGGCCCGGTGCTGGCTCATGAAACCGAATATTGTTGATGGCGCAGTTTCAACTAACTGACACCCATTGCAGCTTGTGTGTCAGTTCGTCGTGTCGGTGATGAATTACACAGTCTTAGAAATTCTGTTGTATCTGTCCGGTGGTTTTCAGATGTGGCCGAAGGAGCCATAACGACCTCTGAAGCTCCGTGTAGTAGCAGCCGTTCTAATGATATTTGATTCTTCCATACTAGTAAAAAAAAATGCATGTTCGACCTTGTCCTTCACGACACAAATTCACTTGGAGTTGTCTTGTCTCTTCCTGACACAAATACACAGAACCAGCCCAAAGAACGGGACGTGAAGGCAATTTGATTGGAACGGGGTTAGGAGGGTATACCCGGGTGTCTGTATGTAACCTTGCCCTCGCATCGACCGCACTTCAGCTGTTTTCCTGCTAAATGACTACGAATTATCGAGCTGGGCTTCTGAGCCTATTATGATCCATCGAGGCGGAAGGAGGGGAGATCTTTCAATCTGGCCCCATCCCTGTCCTCACTATTCCCCTAGCTCGAATTTCCGGGCATTTGATTTGCTGAGCCGTGATTCGCCCTGCGCGGGGCAGGTAAATCTCCTTTTCTCGCTGATATCAACAATCATAGTACGGAAAAGCGTACAGGACACATCGTCTTCTTGACTGAAATCTTGAACGGACTGAGCGACTGTTTGATGATTCCTCTGCTAAAATAGGGCAAATTATCGGACATCTGCCTCCGTACTGTACGCGTTAAACCTCCTTGAATCCACGCGTTTTTAACACTGCCAAATTAAAGAAATCGATATAAGACTTTTGTAACATTTGTTTTACTACAGGCTTTTTGCAATTTTAATTTTATTTTCTTAAGACACTCTTGTCTTGTGTCTTGCATTATTTTGGCCCCAAGAGAATGCTCTGTGTTGTGTGTGGTGGTGCGGGATAGTAATAGTACGCAATTTTGGTTAGGGACAGTCGATTTTTTTCAATGGGTTAAAACAAATTTTGTGAGACATGAGATAAACGGATCTAAGCGCGGAAATGCATCTGTGTTGTTGGGATTAGATGCTCGTATTGGCGCGCGGATTCGTCATTCGTGTTATTTTTATTCCGCTGAGGAAGACCGCAGATCTCGGGGAAAGACTTCAAAAGGTGTAATTTGAGAAGTCTCTTAAGAGGAATTAACAGAGGCAGTCGACCTTTTGAATACTGCATGCTTTTCCACACAAGAAAATAATTGCTACATTTGAACACTCTCCAACTCTGTTTCTTTGTTCAGCTTGAAAGGAAAAGAAAAATGGCGCCAAATATTTAACTGCTGTTCTGGGCACTAATAATCGACGTCAATGGGCCTATTGCTTCCGGGACACAAAGCTTGCCGAGATGAAACAGCCGTCTGGTTTTATAATCAAATTTTGTCGAATCCATTTCATTATGCTTGCTTTTAGTGCGGGTAATTCGATTTATGAGCGAGTGCACGCTCAGGTTGGTGGCCTGACCGCCCGCGGTCCGTTCTTCGGCCGATCGCAAATTTCGTAGAATAATTCCGCCGTCAAGAGTCGGTGTCGCGCGATCTCTCATTACCAAGATACACGGCGCAAGAAAACACTTGATTTACGCGCCAGCGTTAAAGCATCACTGCCGTGCCGGCTCAAAACAGAGAGATTGGATGTCTTAACCAGAAGAAAAATCTCGGTGTAATTCGGGAAACGACGACAGCGGCTGATAAATGGCTGTTGAATAACTATGCTGTCGTTTCACGCGGAATTGTCGATTGATGTTGAACGCCTGACCTGTATGCACACTCGGCGCGACAGAAAATGTTAGGCCTACCCCGGCACGAGTGTCATCCCTTCTTTTTTTCCCGGCAGATTATGATCAACTTTTGCCCGGGCAATATGTTCGTAAATATTTAGCGGTCTGGTATTGTGGAAGGCCCGGATGACTGCCAAAAGTTAAACAAATTCCTCTCCTGCAAAAGGTCGGAGGGGGAACGCAGTCCAATGACAAAACGACGGCGATCGGCTATTTTGAGCTGTGAGTTGTAACCTTGTCTTTCAAAAGTGTTGCAAACATCGCTGCCGATGTCCTGCCCCGTCCCCTTATCACTTGTCTGAAGGTGTCTGGGTTAATTTTTCACAGAATGAGGTTTCAATATTTTTTTTCCAATAGTGTGAAGAGGAAGGCTGCGGTGGTTGGGTTGCCGCTGGCAATGTTGCACCCTTCAAGTCTCGCTTTGCTCGTCTTGCTCCCAAGGGAAACGGTTCGACTGTCGTATCCAGCGAGCGAAAAAAAATGGTCTCCTTCGGGTCATTCCCCGAATTCGTTCTCAAAAAACAAAACAAAACAAAGCAAAAACGCGCTATACCCCTGGGAGGGGGGACAGCAGAGCACAGATCGCTCATCATAACAAGTACCATAATAATATGTGACTGCTCGACCTTATTACACGAACCGTACAAACCCCTCCCCATCAGCCCCAAACAGGTGCATGCAAGGATTAAAAAAACCACGAGGCGGCGGGAAAATGTAATACAAGCCTGACCAAAAATACATGATCGGTCATGATGTCATATTTTCCGAAACATTTAACTAGATGATGAAATTAAATAGCCTTAGGCAAACTTCGTTCCACCGTGCGGAGGGGTATATTTTGTAATCAGGTCATGATATAAACGCTTGTCAAGAATGAACATCATGGAAACAGTTGATAGAAAGATGCAATGTGGGGCAGGCTGCATGTGTATAATATATACAAACCAGCATAAGATATGCAGAAATAAGCGCAGGCGTGTAAAGTCCTTTCAGCGAATACCGCATCTTTCTGGTTGAATTCTCAGTCTATACTTCCATGATTTATGAGTCAACAAAAATCTCCCCATCGGCGCAAGTCAATGATCTCAATTAATTTCCAAACATTGAACATCAACGCCCCCCCCCCACCACCACACACACACACGACCAAATCGCCGCCTTGCAATTTTCTGCTCCGCCGCACGCACGGGGCTACTGGACACAACCATCGGTAATGTTTCAATCAGCGATTCGGCGCTCGCCGTATGCTCGCCCGGTCTAAACTTCACCCCGCGCTGATGACATGATCGCATTTATCAGAGCCGCACTGGATACTGCAACAACAATATATTGATATAAACACGCCTAACGGAGCCGTATGCGCCGGCAGAGTGAAGGGCTCGGACAGCACCCGATGCAATGTGCCTTTTTTGTCGGCGAAAGCTATTTGCCAGCAAACACATTTTTGACACCTGAAACTCGCTGGTCACTTTGAGCACACACACGCCAAAGACTGGCCTGACAGACCAAACAAACAATCTTCGAGCTCCCAAACGTTGATTTTTCAAGATTCATGAGAATTTCCACCGTCGCGTTTCCAGGCCATACGTATGTGAAAACTTCATGATCCCATATTTCTTCCGATAAACCCCATTCCTTTGACAGGTGATTATTTTTAAACAATAAGGTTTTTCATGATGAAATATAAAACTAATCAACTTTATATAACTTTCAAGACTGAACGCCTTTACGACCATCCATTCAGTTTTCTTTCCACAATGAGCACTACATTAACAGTTATCAGTTGACACACCAGACTTGGACAGAAAGTGTAGCAAAACGTGGATGAAAATAGTCGCGAATGTTACTTTATTCTGTGTTGGTTAAATATGGAATCAAAATTTATGTTTAATATGGCTAGTCGATCATAATTCGTGCCTATTCGCGGCCATGCGACCTGTCTCGATTCAAGATCGGCTTTTGGACTCGAAATCGGCTTCGGTTCGAGGTCGATCTCTGGAGTCGAGGGGTGAACGAATCTGGAATTACGTTTTTCCGAACTCATGGCTCTACAGACGAGACTCAACCTTGGAATCGAACTCTTGGGGATGGAGGACTCGTCTCAAACCATTATTATTTTGCAAGGCTGGACTCCAGACTCTGGATGTCCCTGTTCATACCATTAATCCGCATCAAATCGTACGGTAGTTATTAGTCAGCTCATCGCCATAGATTCCCTGATATCCTCAAACCACCCATACAACACCCCGTGAGTAATATCAAATGAGGTGAGACTTGAATGTGTTTTTAAAATAATGTGCGGAGTCGTCATTTAAGCGCGTTTATTCCATAGTACCATTCATGAAATTGATGTGTTAATAATCCGCCAGCTCTTTCAATGCCGACCGCTTCTATCAACCCGTTGGGGCTGGCGTATGACTTTATTAGGTGAATCATACCACGGGGATAATACCGACTTGTCAACGCTCGACAGCGCAGGAGACGGGGCCCAAAACGCGCACGGTGCAGCCCCAACCTTTGCACTGGTATCAATCTTAATCGGTGGCAACATCACCAGCGCGCAATGTCAATACATGTGAGGCTGCCCTGGCGCAACTGGGATGACACATTGAGAATCCGAAAGTGAAGTAAATGACTCCGGGCGGCTTTCGCGCCGCGCTTAATAACTGCCACGCAGCCGGCGTTAAAGGCACACTTGAAGGCTTGCGCTTAACCCGTCCACGCTGCATGGCGAGTTGTGTTAGCAATTTGCCCCGCGTGTATCCCTTGGAAACGGATCTGGCAAGAGAACGCACGGACGCGGTCGTGAATTGCTACACATCCGAGGACAAGGTACTATTTTTGACGGGCTTCCCTACAGGATTTGTCCCCAATTGTTAAAGTGGGGACCATTTCCTAATCGAAATTGTTCATAGAGCGGTTTTCATGACCTGACACCTACTTTCAGGTGGGCGTCAGTTCATGGTGTCGGTGACATCAGCCTTGGTCGGCAGAACCACGAACTTCTTATGAATTCTCGTGCCCCTCACAGATTGACCCAACACCAAAAAACACGCACATAAAAACACGAGTATGCCACATGCCTCAGAATCCAATTTGACCATTTTTGCGCCGTTTACCCAAATTGGTGAGTCTTGTTCTAGCTGACATCGAGGACAGTGCACGTCAGAGGTTGAATTCCACGCAGCGTATCAAAGTGTGCCCAATTTCCACGTCGGGCAATGAACAAAAATGTACATGTACAGTATAAGCGCGGCCCCTGTTTTACGTTCCCTCTAAACGACAGTTTTCTAAATATTGCTGGTGTCATAATCTGGTTTGCTTTCAGCATGGGCGGGGTTTACTTTAAAACATATGCATGTCATGTACCACGTAAGTTCAGATGTGCCACCATGACACTTTTACATTAGGAGCTCAATTCAAAGAAATGCTTACCGACATTCTTGATTATCATCTTCCTGTTGAACATGATGTGGAACGGGAACAAGTCGAAGAACAGCGAGGCTTTCATCACTTCGGATTCCTCGAGTGCATAGGCGTTCTTGTCTCTTTCCACGAACTCCTTGTTGTCGAAGAAGAGTTTGAAGACGACATAGGTGGTGTCCCCCCGGGTCTCCTCCGACACCAACTCCACCGACACGTCCAGGTTGTAGAAGAGCCGGCCGACGGACTTCAGTTGGCCCTTGACGTAGTGGACGTAGCCCGGCCTGCGCGACCGGTAGTGGAGGGTCAGCCCCTGGCTGCTCTCGTCCGTGCAGAAGAAGCTAGGCGGCTTCATCTTGGGGTAGCTGAAGCGCAGATACTCGTGCAGGTTGTCCAAGCCGTTCAGGAAGTCGCGCATGCTGCGACCGAGCACGCGCAGCATCTTGTCGTAGCCGTACTTGCTGAGGAACCTGACGAAGTCCCGGCCGACCAGGTCCATGAACTCCTCCGTGGTGCAGCCGGTGTACTCGCTGACCGCCTGGGCCAGCCGTGGGATGATCCGCTCGCTGTACATCCGGTGGGTCACGTAGGTGTACTCGTGGATGCGTGATTTCTCCCTGATGATCAGCCATGCTTCCTCGCCGTAGGTCTCCTTGATCACCTCAATGGTGTTCTCTACAAGTAGCCCGTACATACTGGCAAACAGTTCACGTTAAACAGTCTCCGAAAAAATGAATCCTTTTCCACTCACTACGGGCGTGAATTAGCGTAGCATTTCACGAGTAAAACCCAGTCATGATTACTAAGTGTTCCATACAAAATTACAAATCCCCTTGATCATGCAGAGAAAATTATCAGTACCATAGTGTTAATCCGTGACATTGTGAAGCCAAGTTACCGGAATGTGCCCTCGATGACATGGATTCTCCTCCATGGATAGCATGGTCTTCTCTTTTCTCTATAACGTTGTGCAGACTACTGTCTTATAAGAAAGAGGACAGGCAGTTCGACAGAGCGATGCACTGGCGATCCAAAACACAAGCTGGTTCTCTGGTGGTGGGAACGCCGCGCACAGTGAGTCACGTAGCAGCCGGCTCCGTCAGGCGAGGCTTTGTGTCCTGTTTACGCTAACCTTTAAGATCTAACATCAATCACCCCTGGGGAGCCTGCCCGCTCTTGCTCTTTCTCCCTCCAGCTAGTAGACCCATACTATGGCAGTCCCGCTGCACCTGCAGCTATACCGTAACCAGTAGGTCCAGCCCGGCGAAGAGGATAACGAGAACTAATCCTGAGCGTCGGGCGCTGAGCAGTGATTCGACTCCAGGTGATCACGCCGGCCGCGCTAGATTCAGCGGTCAGAGGTCAGCCAATGAAAATCAGCAGGAGCAAGCGATTTATATACATGTACATGTATATATCTGCTGCGTGTCACTGCCGAACTTGGTAGGCCAAATCATAGAGAAACGGCAGCGAATGGGGGCGATGAGTGTTAGGTGAATGGCCGGCTGCAGACAACAAAATCGAGTGCTCCTGGCCTCATCTCCCAGGGGATTGGTCGGCAAGTGATCGAAAAGCCGGCGAGTTAACTAAATAAACTCCGTCTTCTCAGCCCTGACGTAGAACGGTACGTCTTTGTGGGACCACGTTGAGGGATATATGAAATACAGTGCCGTGTGGCCAAGCCACTGGTAAGAACGAACGAACGAGTAAAATACCGCCTCACTGCCTTTGAAAGTTGCCGGTTGAAACACAGAGTCGTTAGCCCTGCAGGGAGAGCACAAAAAATATCACTTTACTGGTTAATAAAAGGCAAAGGAAACACGGCTATTTACTCAAAAATTGGAAGAAAAAAAATAGCTGGAAATTTCGCATCTATTCCTTCCTCTATGAGCGCAGGTAGCGCATTAGGCGATACGTCCCATCCAAATAGGAGCAATTGACTATCTATTAACGACTTAACTACCATAGTCCTCTGGGAAATCCGATATCGAGAGGCTTTAGAGCGGCAGTGAGTCGGCTGTCAAAGCAAAGTTCAACACAACAGCCTAGCGTGAAAAGATAAACATGTTCTTGCTTAAAAAAAAATTGAGGAAAACTAGCAAGCGGCAATGAGTTTGAAATCAGCCACATTGTTTTACACAAATATTTGAGACCACCGTTGAACGTCTTGCTTCGTGATGAGTACACCTCAAACAAGGTGCTCAAGACACACATCAGATTAAAGCTCATTTTCTCATCTTTCATTTTCCTTTCATTTTTTTAGTGGATGAACCGGTGACTTTCGAAGGTATTTCTCTCAAGAGATGATCACCCCTACAAATGTTATTGAGGTTCATTGCCATTTTGAAAATTGATGGCAACACTCTATTGCAAAATGCAAAACAGAGCAACTGGGAGGGCGCCTTTTTTGACCAATATTTCCAGTAAGACGAGCTGGCAGTCCTGCTGGTAGCTTCAGTTTCTGTGTTAGGCCAAAAAAGTCTCCGGTTTCTGGTCAGCGCGCGCGTCGCCGTAGACCTGCGTGTCGGCAATATAAAGAAGTTTTTATTTGATATAATACGATGTCCAAAAGCTGCCAAATTTGCTTGATCAACTGGAAACCTGCTACTGCGTAATTTTAGCGTGTATTAGATGGGGTACGGTGAGTAATTTTGCACAGTAAGGAGTCCCTCTAGGCCCCCATACATTTAGTCAGGCACTCTTTTTGAGATGACGCCTTTTCTGTATTATACATTCATATCTGGGAACCAGACAAACGAGGTCTTATGTCCTGTGTACAAGTACATCTCCGAGCTGAAAACGCTTCACAGTAACTAACGAGGGGGCAAGTCTATTTCAGTGTTGGTAGCGGCGGTGCGTACGTACCAGCACATGTGCGTGTACTCCATTTCTAGGAAAAAAAGTGTTGGCAACCAAAAAAAAACCCCAAAAAATAAAACACGTCGCCGCACCACTTTTGGAGCCAGCCCCTAACTAGAAACCGGAGCCGTTTCATGTTTAACACAATACCGAGCGCCCTCAGCCGTGTTATACGGCCAAACCCGATTCTAGTTCAAACGCAGACCACATGTACACTGATACGGCTCTTCTTTCCATGATTGCTGACATCAAGGCCCGTTTCCAACACAGTCACAGCATAACACTCACTTCAGGCCCCCTACAGAGTAGGCACATCAAAACGTCCAGGTTCCCGTTCGCACGTATGCACCCACGTGAGTTGTAGGCCATCAGTAGTCGAGTTTGGGCGGCCTGTTCTTGGCACGGCTTTCTTGTTCTTGCGCTCGAATAGCGGAAACATGACCCAAGAACACTGTTATCGGAACAGGAGAATACATCACCTCCTCATCAGGGTTTTTACAGGAACACACGGAAAAACTGGTGAGATTTTGATTTTTGAACAACCACAAAAAGAGCGAGATGGCTCACAGAGCCGGAGACAATATGAAGTTTTGCCCAATTAAAATTACTAAATTTCCATAACACAGAAATGAATGTTCCTTTTTAAAGAAAAGAATTCAGCCCAGTTATCCAAACCCTCGACAAACGAGCATGGACGCCAGTCTAACTGAACTGCTGGTGTCCGCTCTACTTCGTCTGACGGTATCTTGAGTATTGTAATAGGGCCCAACTGGTAGAAACAATTGCGACATATGTCATCCCACACACTGACTGATTCAAATGCCAAACGCTCCATGAGATGATCAATGATTCAGCCGGTTTTCGGCACGCATCACTGTCTAGCCATCGGTCCTTCCTCGTTTCTCTGGTGCTAGAGTAAATTAAGTTTCGCTTCACGGATCAGGCCTTGGGGGGGGAAACTTCGATTCGAGAGGAAAAAATTGGCAAAAACCTACACCACTCAATCATTTTCTGTTGGCTGTAACTGGTGTAAGGCAACAGTGTTCACTTTGCTGTCCAAAGTGCTACTGGTATACATCTCCCTGTCGTCGGTCTTAAGTCTCGATTTGCTCGCCCCCAACGCCCTGAGGATAGGCTAACGCCCGTCGCGGCATTTTTCGAAGAAAACACAGCTGTCGTAGCCATGTGGGTACCTCACATGAGTACTTGATGAGCACATGATATATTCTGTTCCCAAATGTACGTGTAATGTTAAAATGTTATAATACATCGTTTCCTCGAAACATATCGCCACCGACACCACGAACTAATTAGCACTCGGCTGCAACAATATTCGGTTTCACGAACCAGCAACGGGCCGAGTAATGGGCGCGCACATCGGACGCTGAAACGAAATAGAACGATTTTTCGTTCACACGAACTGGTACCCAAGACTATTACGGCAATTCAGCGCGGAGAAAGATGCTGTGAAAGGCTTGACATGAATTTAATTTATCCATATACTTGCTGCCTCACCCATAAATTTAATTAACATTTGTTTTATTACCTGTGGAATTGAGATCGGTATCAGTTCGTGATAACGAAAAGGCGAGGAGTGCGCGCCGAAGGTGCCACACTGCTCTGGGTGCCAGTTCGTGGCAACGTAAATAAATCGGTTCACTAAAATGCGCACAAATGAGATCACCTCGCGCACGACTGCCATTTCGTGGTGTCTGTCACGATATTCAAAGTTATTTGAATTTAAGGGCCATTCAGTCTTTCACGTTGATCTTCCCGATCGTAGGGATAATGAGGCAATTCTTCCAGCAATCTCCTACTTCAAAAGTCCACGTGAGTGGACGTGATAAAAACAGGTACATGGCTGGAGAGTACGGGGGACCGCCCAATCAATTAAATTTCCACGAAGCACAAGATGAGTTTGTCTGATGGGCCTTGCCGCCGACAAACGATTACATTTTTGTCCTTCGCGCCGGTTGCTAAGCAATGAGGTCTGTTTACGCCGAAACAGGATAAATATTTAACGTTTGGGAAGAAACGGTCGTTTTGTCAGAGAAGGAGAAATGTGTAATTTATCTCCGCATATAGAAATGCAACTGACTATTCTATGGCAAGTAACCTTACACTAAATGCACCACGTTCAAGGCTGGTGGTGGGAAACATTAACGCATGATCTGTCTCAACCACGGTCTTCAGTTTGAGATTTTAACGATGTGAGCTACAAGCAGTTGGGGCAACTTGCCCCCCGACGGATTTTTAAAAATGTTTCTTACTTAGATTACTTCATAGGTGAACAGGAAAGAAACTAACCGCTACATTTGTTATCAAATAAAAAGGCTATAATTTTTCTCCCTAATTATCATGTTGAATGAGCCCGAAAGTGCACTTTTGAATTCGCCCCCTGCCCCCTAACAAAAACTGGATACGCCACTGGCTAGAAGTCTGCCATTTCTACTAGAGCAATCCGAAATGCACCTGGCCGTACATCGCTGTCGCTTTGAGCTGTTCACAATTATTTGACTTCAGCCCTAGTTATACAGACATAACTCAACTACTGAAATTCCTCTTCCTCACCGTTACCAGGAATAAACATTTCCGTATTGAGTAGGGATTCTCTATTATTTTTTATAAAAAAGGCTTCAATTTATCATGTGGGATAACAGGCACTGTGTACGACAAACTTCGTTTCGTTTCGAACTAAGCAAGGGAAGAATAGTGTTGTGGCGAAAGTTAAATTTTATTTGGAGATTCAATTCAATATTGTATTGACCGCTTAAAAAAAAACAATTCAATTTGTACTCTCAGCTATTAATGCCCATTCGAAAAAATGACAACAAATGCATCCCTGATTTCATATACTCAAAATCGTTTCATTTTTTTGCCAAAAATACATCCCCAAAATTAGAGTATGGGCGTCGTGTTGACTGAACCGTTTATTGCGTTGCTTCCTGTAAATACTGCTGACTCACGTAACACGGACGGTTACGACATGAAGGGGTCGAGGTGACAGACGAGACCTGTCTTCGCGTCCCTTTCCTCTCAACAGACTCTCTGTCGCCAAGGCCCGGCGCAAGACGCGTCATCGCGAAGTACACGCCATCTCCTGTATTTTAAGGGGTGTCAGGGTCTCGAACGATCCGATTGCTGCGCATGTCCTGGATTCAGTGTAATTACAGTCAATGCACCTCGATCGCCTGGAGGTCGACATCCGGGACGGATAGATGGGTATTCAGGCGACGACGCGCCGCCCCAAAACGTACGCGTTGTGGTTATGCCTCATAACGCGCGACAGACAGCAACGCTTAATGCTGTGGGAAGTCAGGACTATAGCTGTTTGAGGAGCACCGCATTGCGTCACACCAGCTAATCGTGCTGGCCGTTTGCATAGGAGATTTCTCCCGCTTGGAACTTCTAGAAGCATCAACCAAGGTCTTGCAAATGAGCCAGCTCGGTATTCCAACAGCGCCTGCTTAAAAATCTGCCCACTGGTCCGCCCTCTCAACGAGGCCCTACGCGGACTGGCGTGAGTTCCCGAATGACCTTGCTTATTCGAAATGCCCTGCTGGCTCAGTGAAGATACGTATCAAGAATGTAACCAGTCGCCTCAGCGGCTCAGTCAGCTCCAAATGACCGGCAAGTTGCAGCCTCCCCCGTGCGTACTGAAGAGGCGTTCGAGAAGGAGGACGCGTCGTTACATCTGATCATTCACAATTCCTCAAGGAATTTTTACCCTCTTTCAGTTTTGTCTTGGTTTTTTGTCTCGAATCGGGCTCTCTAAATTCGGTACGAATGCATGATTAGCTTAGGCAGCCTTTTAAAGGGACTTGACTTGTTGGAGCCTAATTTAAGAAATCTTGCTCTAATTGTATTTAAAGGCAGCCAAACGATCTACGAAGATGTAATCTTCTACACATTTTCGGGTTGTTGTCATAAAATACTTTGTTTCTACGAATGCCGTCGCTTACCTTGTTTGTTACAGGTCCTCTGAAGGCTAAGGGTCCCTCTGCATGACAGTAATTGTTCATCGACACCGTCTTCATCAGCACTAATCCCGTAATGCAGCCTCACTGAGGCGTGAACAAGACAACTCGCCAGTTTATTATATGTATGTGGCCGAGGGCACGCGGAGCGAAAGTAACGAAACATATCCAATGCACGACCTCGCAATCTCACCCACCAGCTACACTTCCATGCTGGACAATTCGTAGGAGCCTTCCATCGTCATATCGCGGCACAAAATAAATCCAGAGAATGGCTGATCATCTATGTACACTCTGAAAAATTATTTTACAAAGCACTCTGGAATAATCTACGCTGACCTACCTTTTTTCAACGGCAAAAGCGCATTATTGGAAATAGAATGCTTGTCGTGCGTCAAAAGCCATTAACTTATTTTCCAGTGCTTCTGTAACTGCTGATTTCTATTTGTACTTTTGCCTCTCCGATTAGTTCCAGTCTGCTTGGATCCTAGTGTCCCCTTTCCAATGAAAAAAGATGACGAACAGCCACAAAAGAGGACAAAATAATTGCGTTATAATCCAGAGCAAAGCAAAAGTAGTAACTGAAGCAAAAAGTAATAGGCATATTGAAAGGACAGATACTGAAAACCAATTGCTCGCGTTGCCTGCTGAAATTAAGGTCTATCCCTTGCAAATAGAAAATAAATCCTGTCTGCATGAAACAAATTTCTAATGAGACCCCGGGAGATAATTCCACGGCATTTTGCTCACTGATCCAAATGTACTTTTCGGCCAATATGCCGAAACTCTCATGGCCAGTGACATTTGCCTTGCTTACTAAATAAAACGCCCTTTTAACAAAGCTCAAGTTCATAATATCACAGACCACACAAAGAATAATGTATTTGTTGTTTTGCTGTTAGCGATGATGGGAATTATTGGATTCCTTTCACGGATTATTAACTCCATTACATCAGAAATAAATAATGCTCCCGTCATTACTCTTCGGGCAATGCAGCTTGTCATGCACCGCTGTGTCTGATTAACTACATCCGCGGAGCCAGAATTAGAAGGTTTCTATAAATTCTTTATGCGCTCCTTCAATTGCTGCCTCCGAACAAACACAGGGCGACTGGACGTGAGATCAGTCATTCAGTTCTCCAACTTCGCGTTAATAGGTATGCGCGCATTACTGTTTTGATGCCTGTTTTTGGATCATGTAGTTTTAGCCGCTTCTTTCCCACCAACTACATCAGTCATAAGAAGCAATAACGACCCATGCCAAAGGTTCGCACAAAGCAAGCAGTGAAACAAAAATAGAAAACAAATCTCTCAAATGTGTATATAATTATAGAGGCTTTGCCTGGTAGCCATCTTTCAGGGCAGTTCTTTTGTTCCACTGGAAACCTCCTTTGTTGCGTACCCTGTCGAACAAAAGCACTGGCCTGCAAGATGGCAGCCATGCAAAACCTCTATAGGTAAAGAAACAGGAGCATATTACAAAACTAGAGTTTATTACAAAGCAAAATATAAAACTCAAGTGTATTTTGTTCAGAAACAGAACCCGAGCACTTTGCAATTTCAGCTATGTCCTGCCTGCCTCGTGACCGTATTTCCAGCAATATAATGTTTATTCCAAATATCAGACTGGTGCCGCAGTGAATGCAGTGAATTTCTGGTGCTATATATGGGGGAGGCTGGGTATAGTCTTTGAAACTGATCGCAGCATGCAAGGTGTAGTATAACCCGTATATGCGGCTGGAATGGCGGTAACATCACTCACCCGGATAAAAAATATCTCAACGCTTATAAAACAGAAGATGTTTAACATCTTCTGTTGCACATTTCATCAGCGTTGAGATAATACCAAATAGTTTCACCTAGGCCTACTTATAAACGGTCTACCCAACCGTGGGAAGTTTCAGGATAGCGCTTTTGACAGTATTGAACACATGAACGGCATATAACGTCAACTATAAGCAATCAAATAGGCGCTTATAAGATACCAAGGGGTGGGGGTTAGTTGAACTAAACGGACGCTTCCGGCGACTACAGGGAAGGAAAGGACGTAAAGGGTATGCCCAGTAACATTTTTGACCGGGAAACTATCAATCTATGTGCCTTTCAAAACACTGATGCAAGAATGCAAATATAGATTGTAAGTGTTGCGTAAATATGAGTTGAAACCGTGACGCCACTCTGTGATAACGCCTCGTCCAAACATCGTGGCTTGCATCTCAAAAAGGGAATAATTTCAGTAGACCAACAATTGCCCCCCCCCGCAAAAAGATCAAATTACCCTTTACAACGCACCCAGGCAAGAATAAGGTAGCCCACATTGGAGTTCCCTTGTGTAGGCGTCTTGCCACAATCCATTAGGTCAAGACAGCACCAATTATTTCCGACGGCGTGCGATCGCTCGACCATCGACTACCAGCCCAAACCAGCGGTATGACACAGATTTGCCGCGCGGATATCATGACGAAACGACGCCACAAGAGGGGAATAGACCCAGTGGCGTAGCCGGGGGGAGGGGGGCTGGGGGCACGTGACCCCACAAATTCCCAGTGACCCCCCCCATGCCCCCGGCCACTAAAAAACACGGATGAATGGATATTGGACAAGGATAACACCAATTAAAGCAGGTGCCCTCATAAGATGCTGGCCCCACCTTTGTACCCCCTACTTGTAAAATCCGAGCTACGCCACTGAATACAGCCTCGCTGGACAAAGTCCAATCTGATGTGTCAGCACGTGATACGTGGTGACCCTGGAGAAATGTAAGATAAACCTGCTTGCTACAATTTGACAAAGTGATAGGGAATGGATTTAAACATTCCATCATCTCAAAAGGCGAAGAATTATCCACGTTGTATCTCAGAGACAACGGAACCTCCCGTGTTGAGTGGGACCTTACTTTCACTGTTGCATCGCGGAGTCTCGCGGAGACACTCGAAGAATAGAAGAATGCCAAATACAAGACGACGTTAGGTCGGTATCATCTTTCCAATAAGGTTCAGGAGATCACGCCAATAAGCCTCACATCAGCTTGCCCGGGGACGCACTTGCTAAGATACGAGGAGTCACACTGTGCATGTAATTTGTCATAGTGCGACAACAGCCGCCCGTGGGCAAAACTTGCCGGTATGAACGACTCTGTGAAGTTCAGTTACGCAGGACGATATGTCATCTTATCGGGTTCATTCCAACGAAGACGCCACAAGATACGAGAAACGACTTTCATTTGCACAAGTTACGGGGACCGGGTATAAGAATCCCATTATACGCACGCCAGTATAGTAAAAAATAGAAAGGAAAGCCTTCAGAATGAAACAATGTATCAGCATGTCTGTAATTCCAGGCTTGGGCTGGTGTAAACTTTTAAAAACAGTGACCTTCACCTCCTATATTTACGTTCAGAGCGTGACTCTAAAAGGTAAAACTCTGGCAGAAAATATCTAACTCCTGTCAGATTTAACGAACGAACAGTGCGGGCAAAATAGAGCTTTAGGGGTCAGTGAAGAAGGGTTTGGTTAATAAATGTGTACACCCTATAGCTTAGACATTTGCCAGCGATATCTTCATCGTTTCGTGGCATTTGTATGGACTACGTGTAAAATACCTTCTCGCATAGTGACGAGAGAGATAACGCACACGACGAAAAGCCAATGCCATCGCACGTCTTCAGCCCGTCTAAAGACGTTAAGGGTTTTTTCTCAGGGAGGGAAATTCAGGGCCATTTGGAACCGGCAAGCGTACGCGGCGTGCCCTAAGGGGTGCAGACAACTAATTCAAGTGAGAATTTCCGGCCAGCTCATTAGCATTAAAAGTGCCCCCACAGTATTTTTGGAAAAAGGAAATTGTTTGGCCCCCAAATGGTGAGATCGTGTAAATCGTCGTCAGGATGAACTCCCTGGGTCTTTGAGCTGTCATATGAAAACAGAATGGCTCAAAACAACGGTTGAAAAATGGTTCTAAGTGCCCGAGAAAGTTGAGGGTTGCCACTTGAAAAATGGCTGCAATCAGACTTCGGAAAAATTACTTTTCGGGGGGGGGGTGATTTTGTTTTGTGGGAATAATTAAAAATGTAATTGGTTAACCCACAAAAATTGAAAAAATATTGAAAGATTAGGGACCAGACTATAATTTCATTTGTGTTTCTGAAATCTCAGGGATGTTGGTATGCATGTTATTGGGCCATGAACAGTGCTGATTTTACACTGTTTTCAATGGGGCTTGAATTAGTGGACTGTACCCTTAGAGCTAAATCTAATAAATTTAGTATATAGCTCAATGGGCGTGCCCTACTTTTGAGTCTTTTCCCCGAATCTCGGCGTCATCACCGCTGTGGCTCCTCTGCATTCGGTGTCCAAAGGTACAGTGCTTGAGTCAGGTGTTAATGTATCAAATTTCGGCCTAACTTCAACTGAACAGTGACGTGTGTCTGGTGGCGGCACATGGACCAGCGCATTGAGTTGGACCGTCTCACCGCTGAGGCCTAAAGTCTGAGGCAGTAGTCGCTGAAGAAGCCGGATTTGTAATCACACCGAAACTTCGGTGGTTTTCATACCCACCGCTAGCAGCGCCTGACTACTTCGCCACAAGTTACGCAGACTTTGCCTTATTGCCCGCATTTTGTTTACAGATCCATCAAAAATAAATTCGCAATCAGACGACATGACATCTACTGCTGTGATCCGTCACGGATCCTACACGTGAATCACAGGCCAGAGAAGTTCCTTTTTCGCTAAGCCCGGCTAATCAAGTACGTAAAAAGATGTCGAAGGTGCTTGGCCAGACCATAAAGATCACAGTAAAGCCAGAGGCGTCAGGCCTATTCTTTTACGCTACGCCAAGTTTGCGCAGAAATAGGGCGCCATGATGTTCCACGTAACGCGCACGCGCTTACGAGATCATACGTGCGCATAGGCGTCCCCGAGGTTCCAAGTTGTTCGTGCGTAATGGTGCAATTTAATATGTCCCGCATCACCTCTACTTCTACTTAATGATCTATATGGGCTAGACACTTCAAATCGACTTCTCCTAGGTCTTCATTTGCGTTTCTTGGTTTCTTGATTAATACGATGATTATGTTACATTTTCGGCCAAGTGTTATCGAATTACTTTTCTACGCCCTCATTTCACAAACAAGTACACTTCAGCTCACAACATACAAACACTACATCACGACCAACAATTTCTTGTTAATGACGGTACCGTCATCACGTAAACCAATCATTCACGTTTTACCGGCAAACACTTTCTCAACCAGGAAACAGATTGACTTCATCACCCCTCATACGTTAGCACACAATCGCTTATAGTACTCAAAGTTAAGAGTTATTAACACCATAATGCATATCGTCAAACAGCTTTCTCAACAAACCATTCCAAAATGACTCCGCCAATCTTTTAACAGCAAAATTAATGTTTATATCTTTTACGTAGGAAGATTGTAGACTAGGAACGACTGGGCTGAGTCCACTTATAAAGTCCTGATTGCCTTCCGTTAAAAAAGTCGGTGATTTCAAGATGGCGTATTCCGTTACGTTAAAGATATCTGGGTTACCTTATTTATGTATCTATCAGCGAATCAGACTGTCGCGTAGAGGTGCGGGAATCCACTTGAGTTATGGCGGCTCTCGTTGGGCTAATCAGGGCGAATGGTACCACGGAACAGATCGCGACAGCTGCGCATTCTTCAATTACACCTCATTTTCGCGTCAAGTCTTTTTTGTGCCATCTACGTTAGAGGGGCGATTTGTTACAGAGTATGTTCGAGTTTTTCCTCCGATTTTAACTTCTTGGGCGCCCCCGCGAAATGGATGGTGGTTTCAGAAGCGCTTCCTTGGAATTTGAACTACTCGCGGGGGATCAGAGGGCGACAGAGACGCATTAAGAACATTAAATAACGCCGGATTCACGGCTTCAACACTGAACCTGGAGACATTGGGCTGCGACAATTTCATTTCTGTGATTGTAGTTGGAGACTTCTTTACCTAATCACTGGTGACATCGCCCCTACGGTTGTCGACTGAAAAGAAGTTATCAGAGAACATTTCCTTGTTTTTGTTTGTTTCTGGTTTGAATTACAATGCGGCGCCGATTTTTTTTAATTGTGTGCAGTTTTAAAAGGGATATTTAAACATAGTGTAATCCGCCTTTAGCAGACGCACACCCTCATCGGTAGAAAACGAGACATGTTGGTCGGGATTACTCATTTTGTTAGTAGCGATGCGACCGTGACGCGTGCATTTCATACTCGTTTTGTGAACCAGCGAAGTGCAGTTCCTACCAAAGGAGCCTGCGTTGCAAGGGAAATTGCGGCCTCTCTTGGTCCAGCTCGGGACTCATAGGGTAGCCGGCTTAAATAGTGTCAGTGCTTTGACATGTGACCAGAGCCCGCAGTACTGCATGTTCATATAAAGTGGTACCCATATGCACGGTATATTTTTAGAGTTTCCACACACTGACTCACGTCCAAGTTTCTGGTCATAAGTTGTCTGCGTTGTTTTTGTGTTCTAGATTTGCAGATCACAGACGTGGCACTCAGTATGAATTCATTTTCAACAGTTGCCCTTGAAGTTGTCAAGCCCTTCGAAAAAATTGGTGCTTCCATGTCATTGGAAATTTGCAGCTCAGGGACACCAAAATGATCACGTTTTTGTCAGAACATCCTCGCCTTTCGACAGCAGGATTGGACATTAGAGCTCCCCCCTCCCCATGTTGAGCAGGGTTGGGCGGTTGAAGTCGGCTCGGAAAAGGTCGAATCGTACTAAAATCGCCAGCACGGTACCGGGAGATTTCCCGTTACGCTACATGAACTGATGAGGCAACACGTTCCAGCGGATGGCTCCACACTGGACACCGATTTGGCGCATGGCTGCTGTGATGGGTACTGAAGCCAAAACGCGATGGCATCACGCTCGCACACAGGTGATACGTGCGCGCTAAAACCCTTCAACCAATCCGGCTCGAAAGTGTGACGTCACTTCAGTTTAAACAACGCCCTCTGTACATATACTGCACATAGAGTTACATGCTTTGATCGCCATTTACATGAAACCATAGAACCGGAAGTTAACGCGCAACTTCAGCGATCGTCCAATGGGAGCCTGCAAATCGTGGGGCGTCCGCGTGTACAACGAAGTCACTTACGAACCAGATAGGGTGGGAGGGCGTGCCTAAATACCCGCGCGTAAACTCCGAGCAAGCGCGCAAGTGTGCTCCTGCTTCAGTAACGGTACCTCCTCGGGTTAGTCTAGTGGAACGGAAAACATCATTGTATAGGTGGTTTATTGCCGCTGGCATTGGAACTGTTTATGATTTGATACAAATCGAAGGCAGCTAAATTGAATCAATACGGTATCAACTGAGGGACCACGTGCCTTTTTATAATTTCTACTGCAATGTCATAAACGGAATAAACAAACTCTTTCCATCCAAAGTCATGATTTCCGTTCGCATTTTAACCATTTAATAATGGATTAAATCAAAATTAGATTACATTTTACGACGAGACTGAACTCGACGACACTGCCAAGGGCGTATCTTGCCGTTGATTCCCGCCGTCTCATGACTTTTCAAATGCTATTCTGATTAGTTGCGCCGGACAAGGCTTGGCTTCGTCTTGATTACACCCACTGTACTACCGCGTTTCCCGGGAACGGCTGATTCCGTCCAACGGGGGGACCCCGTGGTGTCCCTCTGTCGCTTCTCATTCAAACATAGTCACGCTCCGCGGTCAGGCAGTTCGCCGTACACTTGCCTGTTATATTCAACCCCTTTTTATATTCGACATTCATGAACCGAGCGCCGATTACGTTTTGCGATGAAGCGTCTTTGCGTCAAAGGGCACAAGAAATGGCACCGTTTGTCATCGTTTGCTTCCTGAAATTCAATTCGTACCGTACCGTCATGCAGGAACACCGGACTTTTGTTCTGAAGGAGTTGCGGATTACTGCGCATCTCATCCTATCACTAATTTCCATATTCATAAACATTGAAATAATGTATCCTTCGTTGAAAATTTCAAATGTCACTTTATCTGTCTGTGCATGTACATAATACTGGGCTAAAAGGTTTGGACCAGTGTGGGTGATGCAATTCACTTTTCAGCCACAGTCATGGGACAAAACTGACCAACAAACCGTCGAAATACAGGTACAGGCCAAACTGGCCATTTTCGCTGAAAAGTTCTCCGAAAAAACTATCATTTGTAAGAAAATCAATCAATTATCTTCCTTTGAAAAGAAAGAAAAGACGCTGAAACTAAAACAGAGGACTGATATTTACACTTCTAATCGAAAAAAAGCAGAAATGATGCTTCCAATCTGAAAAGAAATTGCGTAGAGCTGGCGTAATCCACTTGGTTTCTTCTACAAAAGTCAAAAGACCACCTCCTTCCGTGGACAATATATCTATATCTAACGCATAAGAAGACTTCGGACCATCCATACCGCTGTATCCCTGTGGACCACACTGCCACGGGCGTGGGATACCTCCCCGTCGGGCCTTATACCGACACATTCGGTGCTGATTGACGGCCCCCGCTACTTGACGTTCCCAGGACTCCGTGGCATTTCATCCGTGCATGGGCTGACACACATTTCAGTGTCTTGCACATGTTGACTGATAACGCTGGCTGATACGTGGTGGAGCTACGTTGCTGCTGACATGCCGCAGCCTGGTAACCAGGAGACCCCACACTAGATAATAAATATCACCGGCAGAACCAACTCAAGCCTCGAATTGTACATAAATGTGCAGACGCTGAACATATATACAAACACGGCTTGTACCCATCTTTTCCGCACACTGACTCTGAACATAGTCTTACACGTTTCGGCGCACGACAAAGAGCCCGCCCACGCCGCCAGGTTTAAATAACAAAAAGCGAAATAGATCTCGTTGATGGTGACGACACTTTATTAACTGACGGCTGGGGCTGTCGCCAGGGGTGTCAGAGTGTTGTAACTTCTTCAAAATTACTGACTTTTCTCATCCACGCACTATGAGCAGAAAAGTAAATACATCACCCTTAGGCAACTTATGGCAATAAGAAAGCATTACATGGAAGGTGTACGGTTCCACAGCCTGTTGACAACTCGTTTTCCTATATTCATTATAATATCAACAAGTTTCGTATTCAGTTTACGACCTGACGATAAGAAAAAAACGAGCTTGTTATAACAACGATAGCCACCATAACCAGATAAAAACGCATTACCGCTGCGTACGAAGTACGAGTGAACCCAAGTTGTTGTCAACCTTCTCCGATCTTAATCTCGTTCCCATCGTTCACTGCGGCAGCCTGAAGTTAGACTCCCTGATACGGACGAACGGCGGACATTCGACTGCGGACCCAGCCCCCAGGACACCACTTGGCCTACATGATTGCGGCTCTGCCGGTATTACATTGATGATTCCGCGAAGGAAAAAGAACGGGACAGAACGCCTGAAGGCTGAGATTGGGCGATTGAGGCAGAGAGAGAGAAAGAGAGGAGACCAAGAGCATTGCGCAGGTTGAGCTGCGAGAGCCACTCGAAACGACAGGCTTTCGACACTTCGGCCGAGACTCGACAGGCACAAACGACTACGTAAACACCGTCGGCAAACCCATTCAGTGAAGGGAAACACTTGCGCCTGCTTTATCGATTTTGTCTCAGAGTGACCGCTAACGAAAAGAAACGGCCAAATATGATCAGACTGCTTTCATTAAAACAAGCCCATCTTGTAGCTTCCGAAGAGGACAGACCCTTCGTAGCTCAATCTAAGGCCGAAAATGTTAAAGTTATGTTTTCGGTACGCTCATTTTAAGTAAACAATTTGGTATATGGGCAAGAGGATATCACGTTGAATTTTAATGAAGTGACTTTAGCAATACACCGTACATCTCCAACTTTGAATGTGGCAAAAACAAAACGGAATAAAAATAAAGGGAAACTGTAATAGCTACCTGACAGCGTGGAATTAAATTTTAGGAAAGAGTTCCACATCCGGACATTTCTTAACACCCTGTGCACAAAACCGACTGGTCTGAAAAAAATTGTTTTCTAAGTAAACGCTTCAATATTTTCCCTTCTGACTTTGGCTTTTTTGACATTTTTTTCACTTTCTGATCGCTAAGAAACCACTGTAAGGGGGAATGAGTGATGTCCATATGTGGAACGGTTGATACCCAATTTAATTTTGGTATGGCCTTATAACGCCTAACTCTGTTGCTTATTGTAGGCAGTAGAAGGCGTAGTGTGGAGAGGACCACCGCAGGCAATCAGAGATGCAGCTGAGAGGGACCGGATGCACGGAAAATGCAACGGGAAAATTAAAGGACCCCGATCTCCACGTGGAAACAAACCTGAGTGGATTATGCACCTAAACACCGGGCGTTGCGATGAAAAGCCTATCGATCTGTGCGGAAGGAACCCGATGTGTGAAGTCTTTCACAGGCGGGCGATTTATTTGCTTTCGTGCAAACTGAGAAATCTGACGCACACTTTAAAAGGCTCAAGTTGGCAATAACAATACACAAACATTGCTTTGGCACGAGGCTTTAGCATGTGGCAGAAATTCCGAAGTCGACTGCTCGAATAAAAAGGAAGACAGCTGTCGCTTCCCCACAAAGGGGAACCCGCAACTAGCACCAAACTGTTCAATAATTTCAATGATTGATAAATTGATTTTATGATTAGTCTCATTTTCTGTATGGCATCGGTACAACCGCTTATGCTATAATATGGGCGTTTCACAATAGTGCGCATCCAAGAGTTTGGAACGCGTTGACCAATCACAATGAGCAAAATCTGCCAACCCTTTCCAGTCGCATTGGGTCGACAGATTTTGCACATTGTGATTGGTCAACGCGTCATAGAAGTCATCTGTGGATAGAAATATACACAAAATCACAGCTTGGTTCGATCCGGGTGTTTCAATACATTCATTTATTTACAAAAGATTTGCAACTACAGTTGAGTAAGGTGGCCGATCAACAGCAGGTATATGTAGAAAAATCAGCGTGAAGGTGTATAAACGCACCTACTTCTGCCGTTCCATTTATACATTAACATCTTTTGTACCAGTTAATGGTATTGGACGATTAGATCTATTCCCCTGCTCACGCCCGGTGTTATTCACTGATGAAATCTACACTCCGATACACGTAAAGAAGTCAAAGTTATAGGCCTACGTTGATGAATATTGCACCGTTGAGTAGGTACGACCCGCAGGCTGTGCATGGTACTACAACGTGGTTTCCATGCCGAGGCATTTATTCTCTGAGTTCTGGGTGAGCCAACACATTTTACACGCTCTGAAGTATTCCCAAAGAGCGTTGGTTTCATGGATGCGAATTTAACGTAGCATTATATAACGGACGACGCGAAATACTAATTCACGGTGACATTTCGGCTGTGAAGCAGAGAGTGTCACGCCCAGCTCAGTTGAACATTTCTCCGGGGACACATGGTGTGCCGATTCACCGAGCATTTTGTGATCGCCCAAAATGCCTGAAAATGAAATTACACGCCTTCTGGCGCCGACTAGACAGAGGCCTATTGGCCCAGCCAATAGCTTACTGCTTGTAGTCACTGGAGATGTGAGCTTAAACGCCTGAGGTTAAAAAACTGCCCCTTTCGCTGCTACGGTGCCTCTGAAATAGGCATATTCATTTCACATTTAGCTGTGACAAGCTGACCACTTGAGGTAAATCGCAATATTGAACGGAATCACCGGAAAACGTGAGATTCAAAATCTAGCGGAACGGCACTTTACCAAACCACCATGCATAAAAAATTGATGACTATTCGACTTAATTGGATTCTGCAGGGAAACGGTGCCACCGACAAATACTGCAGGCATACTGGCTGCAACCGGCTCAAAAGTAGTCTTCGGCGAGGACACGTCAGCTCACAGAAGAATGCCACATAATGACCGAAGGAAAAGGTGTGACGGAACGACCTTCGGCTGCTTGACGCACGGCTGTTCACTATCCTAACGGCGCTCCTGGCGTCCACCTGCCATCCATTTCAGTTGCTGGTGTTTATTAATTGTTCATGTACATGGCTAAGAGTCCATAAAACACGTGGGGCCGACACCTTTGCCAAGGAATTAATCTTCTAAAGTAGTTCCACGAAATTTAATCGGGTTCTTAAAAGTGCGCAGACCCAATGGAATACTACACAGAACAACCAAAACACAAGCCGAGAGATCCTTCTTTATGGAATTGACCAACTTACAAGGAATGACTTTAGGTTTGTGCAGATCTCTGAATGTAACTGTCCCACGGACGTAGACGTTTTCAATCCACTCGTCTTCCAACACCCCAACATCCAGGACTGTCGGCTGTGGCCAATGGTTTTTGGTGCTCAGTCTGGCGAAGACAAATTCAGTTTTCAGCCCCAGGGATTTAGCCTGTCACAAAATGAAGCCTGGATCGTACAAGAATCTTAGACACATCATTCCATCTCAACGTGTATGGCAACTATACCGCATGACTCAATTTTATTCAGATAAAAATATGACGCCCTTAGGTGTTTGTCTGGCCACACAGAGAAGACTCTCCAGCACTGATAATCCGTGCTAGAGTTCTCCAAATATCCTGTGGCAACGACAGGTACCCCTCACCTTGTTACCGTACATTTTATATCATAAACACCTCAACAATATGGGGCCACAAGACAAACGCACCTGCAGCGGACGGCCGCCGTGGTGCCTGGGACATGTTTTTCTTTCGCGGATCCGGAGAAACGTTCATCGATTCCGAGGAGCAGTCAGCGCCTCCTGAAAAAAAATACTACCAGACGAAATCCAATAAACGCCCCGAAACTCCCTTGCTACTCGCGGGCCGGCTACTTCAAAACCACGACCGGCGCTTGGCGATGCCAACTGATCGGTACTGCAGCCTGGTGGGAAATATCGGCAGATCAGGAGGGGAATACTTAATGCCGTGAATCGCATGCAACGACGGCCGGGCTCTGTGTCGGAACATACAGGTGTTATTAGATGCGGTGAAGAATCGAGATCCGGTAAAATTCAAGGCTGTCTTGACGTTCTAATCTTACATGGTAGAATAATGTGAGAATTATGTGTGTGGGGCATTAAAATTCTGAGTAACGAGGAATGTTTCTGCTTATTTTTCAGGGTTGGTCGTCTGCCGTGGTCTAAGAAAAAGGAGTCTTCAATTACCAATCGCAGATGATAATCTTCTGTCGTGTGGGCGTGATGGCCTTGACAAAACATCCACTAAGTGCCGGGATCCTCTGATGTCTCTAGCGAAACGGGGGGGTGGACATCGACGAGTCACACGACCGTTTTAAGTGAAGTTTGATTTTGACTTAGCCCGGTAAAAATTGAGTCTTGTGTTACAGGAAGATGGCAGGATGCGACACGCACTGAAAATTGTAATTGACGGACACTTCGTGACCAGCAACCAATTTCACGGAGCTGCTTAAGAGCAGCAAAATCGCGCTAAATTTAGCAGAAATCTTTTCTCTCCTTAAGCACCATTTCATAGAGGTGCTTGGCGTGGTTGTTCTATTGGTTGCGCGCATAGAGATTTCTGTTGTTACGTCACTAAGTTCAAGCAATTTTTTTCCTCCAAGGTTAGCATGCCTTTGGCTGTGATTGCTTACCATCTCCACGAAATACATGTACGTGGAGCCTCTGTTAGAGTGAAATCGTGTGCTGAGCAGCGCCGTGAAATTGGGCCCACGTCATCAGTACAGTATGTTCCTCTGTCGAGCATCCAGTGGATTGATAGACACACACGAGGCCAGCCCATAGGGATTCAAAACGCAGCGCCCTCGACCAGCGCGGCGCAGGGCCAATACAAATCGTGCATGGCGTTTCAAGTGCTATAACACAAAACGCTCACAGATGAATTATTACACACCAGTAATATTGTGCTCACGCTACATTTCGGTTCGGTTGCAAGAAAGATAATTGGACCATAGTTTTTTTCTCGGTCGTATGATTAACAAACCAGAATAGCTCATGACGTGTTTTCAAACAGAATTCGAGGCTACGCCAAGTTGACTATATTCCAAAGCATATTTCCCATTCAAACTGGTTTCTGTCCTGATTTTTTTCACGAAGAATCGCCCGACCATTCCGTCGACGATACTAATTTTAAGCAACGTTTCTTCCTCCCCAAACCTCTTCCTCTCGCTCTCTTTTGCGAATACAAATGGCGAAATGAACAGCAGAGCCAGAACTCGTCACGGCTCTCACGAAGTGACAAAAGTCACACGAATTTTGGCGTTTACACCAACATACAAAAAGCCTTGCTTCACAAAACGCACCATTTAAATGGATTCCTATAAAGCATTTGGTAGTTTGTGTCACTTAAAATGTCGCACGAGCGGGAAATTCTCGATACAAGACATTTCCACCTACAAACGATTCCTAATTAATTGGTCCCCACGATCCCATCGTGTTTCTGACCGCCTTAAATGTCTATCGATTTTCAGAACCACTAGCAATTCAATTATAGAGGGTGGTTTGCTTGGGGAAACGGTGCTATTTTGTGAATATTATTATTACTTATTCACCCTAGAAAAGTATACATCACAACAAGCACGGATATCGAGGACGGACAAACGCCTTTCAATACAGTAAAAATAACTCTGGAAAAGAATATATTACATATTGATATATTTTTACCACACGTCCTCATTTTCTTGTCAGTAAAATAGACTCAATCTTCGTGAAAACAGTGCCAACGATGACGCTTTGCGACCCTTAATTCTTTTGAGCCCGAACGACCAATGACATTTAATTTCGATAAACTCCATTTGCAGCGCAGGCACTCACGGTGAGTGGTTGGATCCATCTTTCACGCAACCGGCGCTGGCTGAATAATTTCCCAGCAAAAGTGAAATAACCCTAATTTTCAATTCTAAAGATCCACGTGAATAATTAAACATACTGCACTGTCATACCTGCAAAACAGCTGTCCACATGTCAAAGGAGGCAATATTAGGCGAAATGTGGGTTCTGATGGAAGATATCCTATTGAGTGATGTGCACCCAGTGAAAACGACAAATGTCAATCCATAGAGCAAACTTTGCTCTTTGGTTCATCGGAAAGCTAGACCATCGTCACTCATTCCTTCTGGCGTTCAACTATTTAACCCAGGCTGGCGCCCAAATTGTCGTCAGGTTTCATGGGCAATTTGTCTTATTTTTTATAATGCTTAACAAACAGTCACTCTTGGATTAATGTGTAAATGCTCACGCTGGGTAATGCCACCACGCACAAGTTGGAGGTTTTGTCTTTCTCAGACAGAATGTGTTTGCGCTGAACACTAGATACACATGAACACGAGAACAGGACGCGTGCAAGACACGCACAAGCATGACGTTAGCGATTACCTTCACACGCTGTCCGTGCTGCGCTAAGACCTTCTGGGTTCGTTGAGAGGCTACGTGCCTTGCACTGCATGCATTGAAGCGGATCCCTGATGTTCCGTTCGGGGGGGGGGAGGAAAACCACGGCGTCCTGAAATTCGATCAAAGATTTGATCACTCACTGCGTTTACACAGTGCCTGTTCGCTCTGACTGCGCTCATAGCCAGCCACACAGCATCTCCCCCCCGCTCAAGTCGCAACAACTAATCGAGTTAACGGGGAGAGTCGTCCCAGAAAAGGCGCGCGACGCGCAGAGGTGAGAATGCGGTCGAAATTAAAGAGGATGATACTGGCTTCTTGCCAAATATAGGAGACATCATCTCCAGCTCGTACACGGACGCGTGTAAACGCTATTATGGTTTCATGTTCGCCCCACACTTCAAATGTACTTTCTTGGCCACAGAAAATTAAATCAAAGTACGGAGCGATCAGGAGAGCCAAGTCGAGCGACGTCGCACCACAAGACAAAATGCCAGCAGAAATCGGATAGTGTTGCTAAAATAGTAAGAAGGTCTGCTCCCCATGAGAAAAAAGCAACTCATCTATAACATGATTTTCCCTTAATACGGAAGTCAGACAACAGGAAGGGGAGGAAAGAAAGAAATATAAGTACCTTGCCTGCTCAAAAGACGTTCCTATCAGACTATGATCGAAGTCGTTCAATCGATAGATCGCTTCGACGGTATTATGTGCTCTGTGCGGTACAAATCACCGGTGAGCAAAATGTTTGGGTCTAAATGCTATGATTAGCATAGGCAAAGGTTAAATCCTGTGCTTCAAATCCATTACCTTTCAACCAAGGTCACGATTATAGACAGCTTAACAGGTGTTTTTTCTACGTCATATGCCACTTTCACAGCCAAGACCGTGACTGCTCTTCTGCAGTGTCTGCAAGAGGATACCAGGTGTCCCTGAAGTCAGCGACAACAAGCTGCAGGCGTGACCATCCATGTCGGAGGAACGTACCAGCAAGGAAAATCAACCGTTCAGATGATATCCACAAAATCAATAGTTCCCACCTGATCATTGAATTTTACTAATCGAAACTCCTGCGTAAATATAACGCAAATACAATCGCATTGCGGCCCTAAAAAGCCTTAATTATGAGTGAATGAACAAACGAGGGCCCATACGCTTTGTGTTAATGACCCTCAATGTTCTGATATCACCGGAAATCACAGCACTTTATTGAAAACAGAAACTGGGGCAAATGCAGTCTGGTATCGATCGTAGACCCTAACCGATTCAATTCACCGGCGTTGACACCTTTTCCAGCGTCGAACGCGTCGTCCTGAGCGCATTTTTATATCTCGCCATCACGCCGGCAGACAACATGCAAAATGCGCGGCATGGGTAACCTAATCACTCGCCCCAAACTGCATAATCATTGCGCGGAAGTGCAGCACGCAAAACGGAACATTATCATAATTATGGTATCAATTCGGATGTGGATATTAAGTTAAATCAGAGCATGCAGAAGGGGGAAATCCACCTTTTTTCAAGGAGACAGATGATGGAGACAGGATGTTGAATTAGCCGATAAAAAAGAAATGGATGAAATTGTGCATTCATGTGAGGGGGAAACTGGTATGAGATATCTGAACTATTGCTGGAAAATGAACAAAATTTCAAGGAAAATTTGATTTGGGATACACGACGGCCTTTAAAAGTGTACATTAACATTTGTTTGTTTTCCTTCACTTGAAAATAAAAATAGCATAATATAGTTCAGAAAGGGCTCGTCAACGACCGTCACATGTGATCTCTCCCAGCGGGGAGGTTAGAAGTTGCATTACAACTGTGGTCACGTTTACCATTATGGAAATCAAAATACTGGATTATTCCATATAGCCTAACCTATGAAACTCTGTGGCAAGCAAACGAGATGGGTTGGATTGTCCGGAAATGAAAGATAAACAAGGGATGGAACGATGCCACACAACTGAGGTTAGACCCCACGCTAGCTTCTCTGTCAAGGTATAGCATGTCTGAGGTTACATTCCATGCTAGCTTCTCTGCCAAGGTATAGCATGTCTGCAGTGCGTCTTGTAGAAAAAAAAGTTGCCGATTGGCCATTGTTTTCTCAGCTGTTGTCTTTTGAGGGGTGCCTTCCACGCACTGAAGGCTCGCTTCTCTGTGAAATAATTAATTGGATAAAAACTGTATACTGTGAAAACATAGAGGCCACAGCCTGTACAAGCAGAAGCCAAGTTGTGGAAAGGTGAAGGTATACAAAATTCTCCAATTCACAATGGGTAAACATTTAGAGAGGTATCACCGTGGCACAGTCCCAAGACGTTTTTAATTTTGTTGAAATATCTGCCCCAAATGAAGCTCGTGGGATTTTCTCGAACACTGCAGATGGTTTGAGCGCAATTTTAGAGCCAAGATAGATGTTTTCGTTGAAATAGTGATATCAAAATCTGGAAAGTGTACGCAGGATACAAAGTTAGCGGCCTGTTTTTATATGCTGTGGCAGATTTCCCTATTGCAGTAAAATTACAAATCGTAAATTCTGCTTAAGACAAAAGGACATAGATATCTTTTGAATGACTTAAATATGAATCTTTCTTTGAAATTCCTGAAAAATAAGTTAGTGAATTGAAATTTTAGTTTCCCATGGGAAGGAAATCGTAACAGAGCGCACTTTGAAACGTATACTCAATACCCCCCCCATGAAAGTGGAGCATAATTAATTTGAATGCCTGAAGCCCTGTCTCAATTTTGAGACCCAAGCGGCGAAATGGCCCGATGAGGGAGCAACTCTCGACGGGGGATGCGCGGATTAGAAGTAAGGAGATTACTTTTCGACGGTGTCTAAGTTTAAGGCCAAGACCGGCAGCTCTGCTCCCGAGGGAAGGCTGTCGAATCTATTGCGGCAGTCGTGAGGGAAAAACACTTATTAAAGTACTATTTATGTGCAGAATTTTTTTCAGCAGGATGTGTTGAAATATTTAATCGGTGTAAAATAATCACTTATAACTATGAGAAAATGCAAAATAGTACAGATGTACAGATTGAAGCCATTGCTGTATCTGAATCACGTTAATGAGACGCCTGTCCCTACGCTATGCATCTCAACTGCAGGGTGCCTAGGAACCCGACCGTTGATATGTCAGGAACCGGTTCTTAATTTATGGAAACAGACTGCCGCCACCACAGTTTCACAAACAATAAAGGCTTTGCGTGTTAGCCATCTTGCAGGGCAATACTTTCGCTCCACAGGGAAACAGGCTCTTTTGTGCATATACCCTGCGGAATAAAAGCACCGGCCTGCGAGAATGGCAGCCATGCAAACCCTCTGTTATAGGCTTTTGAATGGTGAAGATATCGTTCGGGAATGTATACGTCGGAATACAGACAGTGCAATGTCCCACGTATCAGCTAATATTTATTACATGGACTGGTGAATGCTTACCATTAAGCTTCTCACAAATTTAAGGAGTTCATACAGAATAAAGAAGACTGACCCACTTCATTCAATGGCATTTATTCAACTTACTGCCTTATCTGCACTGAACTTAGAGAACATGCATGGAAAAACTTTCGTTGATCTCACAGCCCGCAAAGTAAAATCGAAGAGTTAACGAAAAGGACTGATTACTGCTAGGGTAAAGGTTGAGTGGAATAGGTATTCACGGTATCGCGCCCCATTAATGTCTGGTCGTGAGGCGTGCGGCGAGCCGCCTTATACTCATTACACATTCATTGCTATCTCACGACGACTGACTCCGGGCGACGACAGGCACTTCCCACAATCACTTCACCGGAGCTATCATACTTCCACGGGAACTCACGAAAAGCAATTTATATTTGCAACAAGGATCTGCGAGATGCTCCAGGCTTGGGGCTGATCGTCTCGAGCTTCGAACAGCGACCCACGTTTCCTGTGTTCTTTCAATTACTGCAACATATTTGTTCTTAAAGTGTAGCTGCAATGAATTTTTCTTCGTCACAAGTTTTTCTTCAACTGTTACTCTTCTTCATTTTACAGAAACTATTTGGCATCCTTACTGGATTAAATACGTCGAAAGGTAAACTTTTCAACATTTAGAATTATCTATGACAACTGAGGGCGCTGTTGCTGTGATGTCATCTATGGAAGACACGGCTCGCTGCACAGTTTTTTCTGTTCAAATTTTGAACCCACAATTTACTCACTTGAAACATTTCTTAGAAAGAGTTAACATTTTGTTTATTGCTACATTTTTACACAACGATGAACCTCCAGAGAAGAGAAAACTTTGAGCAAAATTTCAAACAAAAATGTTGAGTTTTGTGCACGAACCAAACAAACATTGAGGTTATTGCTTAATATGAACATCATTGGCGAAACCAAAGAGGTAGCAACACAGGCCTACCATTTGAAACCGAGACAAAAATTGAAAATGAGGGTAAGTGAAACACAAAGGTGCACTGTGGGGGGGGGTGGCATTAAGCAGTTTCATTGCCAGATTGCACCTACCCTTTCCAGTGCTGCAGTGACTTGCCGAAATGCGTGCGCGCCTCAAATGTAAGAACGTGCGTGTGAGTGGACCGATTCGGTTATCTCCGCCTACTGAGCATGTGGGCAATTAACGCTCGCTTCTCTCCAATACCATACGAACGTGAACGCATGTCAGACATTAATCCAAGCTGTGATTGGTCGAGAGACCATGGGGGTGGGGCTCAATGGGGAGGTCTACGATAATAAAGACCCACAGGTGCAACCACAGGAATGTCGTTTCCTCGGTATAATTAGGCCGTGTCCGAAACGGGCTTCCAGAGCTATACGTCTACGTCTACTGTCAGCGCGTCTCCACGTATTTTCAATAAAGGGAAGACCAAGACCTAGCTCTAGACAACAGATATGGGTACAGTCTAAGTCTCATGTAACGTAGACAATAGAGTTCGGGGACACATAACATAACTGCGTCTGCGCCTCCCTTGGCTTTAAATGGGTGGCAATTGGAAATGGGAAGAATCAGGTGAGCGCAATTTGATTTGATTGATGATCGAACTCTGCCTTGTTTGATACACAAATTCCTGACGGTGATATCTTCTTAACGATCAGGAAGGACGCACGGCCCTTCTGAAGTGACATGTATCACACTCGTCAAAATTGTTCACTAGCATTGAGATATGGATGCCACGGCCTCGTTGCTCAAGTACCGCACGTCTCTCGCAGGTGTGGTATACCAGCATCAACATCGACCGGTTCCATAGCCCCACTACGGGCTGTGTTTAGATAGCCAACCGGCAAAATACACCGGATGGCAGTAACGGTTAACCGAGGCACGCGTTGGCCCCTCTAAGAATCGTGCTGTCGGCTCGTTGGAAGGAATGACTCGCGTCTTTTTGTCCTACAACACCATCCACGGCTGCCTCGCAGCATCATGAACCTCGCCGTTGGTACAGAAGAGAACCCTGTAAGGAGTGAATGGCCGTCGTGACCTAATTAACGCGGTTACACTAATACTAGCAGGCATACGATACATCAATGCATAAGCCAATCGTTTGTTTGTTTCAAGGGAATGCTTTAAATATACCATGAAATAAATACACCACCAAGGCAAAAACAATTCTTTGAATTTTACTGCGCACTCTATATTTCAAAAGAAAATGATGCTGTTTTTTTTTTTATTTGAGAGTTTTTTTTCACACTGTCTGATTTACAGTCAGCTCAGCAGCTGTTATTTTAACGGAGGCCAAACTCGCATGATTGAAACCTTCTCTTCACCCCGACGAAGTCGATCCAAAATAAATAGACATAATTGCAGGTGACATCCAGTTTACTTCCGTTGCCGGCGCTTGGCGATGGGGTTGGGTAAGATTACGCTTTGGGAAAGCACGGCCAACACAGTCACAACAAATAGCGCGCGCTTCTGGGCACTGGCGCGCGATGATTTGTGCAGCGTGCTCTGCCTCACACGCACAAACTGACAAATGAAGTGGCGAGAAATAGCCAGCAGCGCGTCATAGATCAACCCGGCCGGGCTAAACACTCTAGGCCTGCTTAAGCTATAAATCTCCCGGTCGTGCGTGTCGAATCGACGGACAAATCTAAACACGGGCCGCGCGCGGTAAACTACCGGTACCGCTCCATCTCAAGTCAACCTCCTTCCCTCCGCGGGAGTGGTGCAGGCGTACGTGCTGGGTCGTTCAACATGTGAATTCGCTTGGTCACGGAATCCCAAACCGTCATGGTCAAAATTGCGGCTACTATTTTAATAGTTTTCAAAGGCCTGCTGCGCGCTCTTTATCTTACCGCAAAACTTACCGCGGTAATTCGGGCCTCAATTTTTCGTTCTGTTTAGCATGATTACAAAGTGAACGAGATCAGTCACTTAATTGCTACCACCGTAAAGGATTCTATCTTGATCAGATTTGTCAAACGCGTCGAAGTGAAACTGCACCACGACAGGCGAAACTGCTAGCACTTTGACAAGTTTTACGAAATGATCTTTTACGTATACAGCTTTTTGTCCGTCAACAAATGTATTCGTGTTGTGGTCAGACACAACGGTGCTTTCCCTTATAGATGAATCCTTCATCATACGTTCCTGTTTAGACTTTTATTCGGACCCTTTGGTGTATTTGAATCCTTACTGTCAACAGTTTTTTTCACAGCGAAAAATACATTTCCCTATTCACCATCACTTATTTCAATAAGCAGTGGTTGACCATTGCTTCTTTCGCCAATATTCCTTCTCAACACCCGTTCGATTCACGTTATTATATTCCTGTGTGGATACGTGAACACGATGCGCAAGACGTAAGCATGTAAAAGGAAGACAGTGGCGTTTTTTTCCCGGCTGCATTTGCGTCAGTCAATCCACCAGGCGGACATCACGGGGAAAGTTGCTTCGCTGGTGACGAGGCAGGTGTGAATTGAGCATGCCTGACAGATCGCAGGAGCAGTCAAAGAATGGGAACATTTCTAATCTGTTCGTTCTCCGAATATCTCGGCGATGGCCAGAGCACATCGCCCGAAGCATGGATTCCACTGGTTCTTTTCTCCTGAACCTTCAGATGTTTCTTGCGTGTCGCTAACGCCAGCTCGTCCACCTTCGACGAAATGCAAGCCTGCAGTTTTCCAAATCAGTGGCTGAAAACTACACGGGGTTCAGGGACCGTCTGCGTTCAGTATAATGCATTTGTTAAGGCACTCTTTTAAATTGGCATAAAAGCCTTAGGGAAGAGGAGCCCGCAGAACTCCAAAAGAAATAACTTATTTCAAACAATGTCGCTTTAATTAAAACTGCAATTTAAAAAGAGCTACATTTGGAGATATTCTTGCATCAATTGTTTTTTTTTAAGTACAAATAAATGGCCATTACAAAACACATCCAATAACTGATTTGCACACTCCAAAGGAAGCGTAACTGCCTCAATGCCGTCAGGATCCTTTGGCTGACACCGCACTTCAACTTCGATGCCCTTTGAGTTTTTCAATTACAAGCAATCGTAAAATGCCCCATATAACTCCTAAACTGATTTTGTGGAGGGGACGCCGATCAGTACGACCAGGGTCTCAAAATCACTGCAGGCAACAGCAGCACCGTGAAAAGGAGAGGATATGTCAAATCTTCTCTCGCAGGAGGCATCTTCTCACGGTGCTCCTCGATTGCAGAAACCAATTAAATTGAACCGGTGAATCGGCTGACACCACATCGCGTTTCTTTCCAGCTTATCTTCCCTGTGATTAATTTTTATTTACACCGTCTCAGTCACTCGGCAATAGTCAATTCCCCCAAAGAATATCGGGATTTTCGGAGTGACTTGTGTCTCGGTGAGCACAAAATGCTCTATTTCAATAAACTCGGAGCGGAGAGATTCGGGTAACGCCTTCCGGGAATTGAAATCGATTTGCCAGAGCTGGTTCGATCCACTGAGGCCGGGGTTGACAGCTCAAAGTGGCCCCATGTCGTCTGACGAGATAATGCCGTCACCGCACACGTCGATCCCCTAGAAAAACGCAGAGGGCAAAAAGCGAAATGTACATTCATGTATCGATCCATATACGAAAACAAGCGTCCTCGGATACCCCCGGATCGGCAAAACCAGAACGTGTCCTTGATAAAGTATCCGGCACGATACATACTCATCTCGCAGAATCCAGCTATAGGTAACGGGAGATGACGTAACAACTCACATGATTCACGTGGGAAAAGGGGGCGTTGAAATAACATGACTGGTGTAGCCTCCATTCTTTTTGTGTGTATTTGTGACATGGGCAGTTCGAAACCGATATCTGCCGTAAATCTCGAGCCGCATTTTGCCAGTGTTACAGCAGATGAGAATCTTCCACCACGTTTCACAAAGTTGGCTATAACGTCCGTAAGCGGTGCGGGCCCAAACAACAATTTGAACCACCCAAGACAAACTCCTCCTCAAACCCTTAAAATAATATTTTATTCCACCCCCCCCCCCAAAGTTGTGTTTCTCCTCACGTAAAGACAGCGGATGCGCCAATGGTTGGGTGGTTTGAATATTATGACCCGGCAGATGCATGTTCAACGTCCTGGTGTTCAACATAAGCCAATTGTCCCGTTATGTCCTTCACGACGTGAAACGCAATGTGGATTACTTATCGAAACAGCGGAGGTTTCAGGGGCTCTGCAACAGCCACCGCTAAGACTGGTTGATTTCCTGTAAGACTGCACTGGGCATAAAATGATTGCCGTGTGTTCTAATCTGGCATCAGTGTGAAGCAATCACCAAGGCACAGAACCATCGAAACATCGCTGACCACATTTCATTCGGAATTATCCGACAAATTTACCCAACGTCTCCAAGGCGTGAATTTCTGGTGTTGAAACATGATTAATAAACCATAGGTGAGTGCACGGCTCCTTCACCTTGACTCCGAGGCCAACATTTAGTCACGCACGAAGCAGCTGCACCAGAGTGCAAGTGAAACAGGTTAAGTGTTATCATGAGTGATAGAAAGGTTTCGCTTGCGAACGGTTATACACGTCCACACACGACGTGCCATCCTTCACTGTTACTGAACATACGTTGTACCGTTTGCACCGCTTCGTCGAATACAAGTTTAGCGATTAGACACCAATACCAACGGAAGAAGTAATAAAAAATGACAGGCTCCATGGATAACAGTTAGTGAAAATTGACAATTTACAACAGGTTTTACATTAACGTGTACCGGTACCGAGCGAGATATTAGCACTGCTTGCAAACGTAGTGGTTCGCGAGTTGCGCGTATGAAGTCAAAAGACCACACAAACTGATGACCTATCATGCGCCCTGTCAAAGCACGTCTCTTACAACCTCGTTCCCATGAGAACGATCTTGCCGCGCCAAGTGCTGGTTCCTACCATGCCTTGTGCGATCTAACCCCTGGTATTGTATAATTTAAATATCCTACAATGGGTGCGTTCGATTAACTTCCCTGAATACACCTGATCATAGTGTTACACGCAAGGGAAGCCTCGAAATGAGGCTAATCGAACGCTGCAGTGTATTCGCCAAGGTATTCTGGGAAAAAGGTTAAGCCCCATCCAAGCGCAGGTTTCATCATATCCATGCTCGAACAGTCCATCCGTGACGTCATTACATTCGGGCAGCCTCCAGAGACGTGCTCGCTCGTGTAAGTTTGACTTACCCGTGTAAGCTAATCGAACGCACCCTATTTGGGATATTCAAATTAGGACTTTAGTCAGCGTGTTTATGAGCGACGCAGATTTACGCGAGCGCGCAGCTACGCACGCGACTGACTTAACATTCATGCATATTCATCATGAATAGCCAACCAGAGTCAGTTTTGTATTCTACACGACCAGGGGCCAGTGAAGGAACGCGCACGCAGCCTGTGGAGTCGAGGATGCATCTCTCATATCCCTGCATAGCAGTAAAGTCTGTCACCATGAGGATGCGTAAAAACGATCATTAACCTATCGCTTTGCGATCAAAGTATAAAGCACGTCGTGTCGTCAAAGGTTCTCAACTGCGAGAAGGGAAAACATGACTTCTTGTACTGTGGTGGATCATATTCAACATTGGCTTTGTCTCCGATTTAGTAATCGCATTCCGAACAAGCTTTTGTTTCGTAATGCAAAATGTCTTACCCCTGTCGCCTTCCGTCCATAATTACTGCTGATTTGTGCCCTGTATAGGCCATCACGATCGTGCCCCAACAAACAGCAATGAGAGAGAGTGAGAGAGTCAGCGGTCATGACAACACCGTTCGGTTGTCGTTTGCACAGGGTTTCCGCTAAGCGTTGAGCAAACTGGCCACGGTGCTCAGTGGCCTTTCTCAGAGTGCCAACATCCGGCACCCAACGTTTCCACGGACGTCGTGCTAGTCAGCACGTGCGTGCGCACTGCATCTTGCGTTAATTCTCCCATCACTACTTGGGCGAATTTTTGGTCGTGTGCCCGCAGCTAGCCCTGGTCATCATATACGTGCACCTTGAGTCGCCTCTCCCACTGGGATCAGATGCTTGGTAATGGTAAAATAACAAGGGACCAGCATTTGGCAATATGCAGGCAGGGTGTTTTCATTCTCCGGTCACTCCCTTAAAGTGACAACTGAAATAACATTATTCAGAACGCGAGAAACCTTCCGAGTTTTGTGCGGGGCTGTGTGATAGCCTGATAGGCACTACCTCAATCCTAAGAGGTTGATTTGATAGTAACGGCGGTGTTGGTTTACTCCGTAGAGCAGCGGGAAATAAGTGAAGGGCTAAGCTCGCACGACTTTGCGCACGGGAAGTGGTGTGTGAAAAACGGCATGAGTTCACGGCTACTTTAACAACACCAAACCTGCTTACGGCAAAATATCCGATTGCATATTTTTGTCTTCGAAACCAAAAATGTCGTCATGTCTGTGCAGATTTTTAAAAGCATTTTGTTTCCAACAGCAGCAGAAGACTTAAAGACTTGTTGGGGCTGAATAGAGTAGTCATTTTACCTGCGCACTGCAAGTTAACACTCAGCAAAGTTGCCTATACACAACTTCTACATGCCACATTACAAAAAAACTTCAGTACTGACATAACACCATGTGCCATCTAATTGGAACCAATCGACGGATTCGGTTCATGTAAGATACCGTTTGAGTGACGCTGATGTATAACTACACTTTATGCAAAGCAATGGCCAATATGGGCGATTCACAATAGCGCGCCTCCAATAGTTTTTAATGCGCTGGCCAATTATAATGCGCGAAATCTGTCGAGCCTTTCCAAACGCGCATTAGGTCGACAGATTTCGCGCACTGTGATTGACAAACGCGTTGCAAACTCTTGGAGGCGCGCTACTGTGAAACGCTCGTATTCTCTGCGCCAAGTGGCACAGGGAGCATAGGCAAGATGCAAGAATCGAGGCAAGACGCCTGCTAAATCTAAGAGCAACCAGAATATCTTCACAAGCGACAAAAAAGTCTGTGGACCACAATGAACTCTGACCTGCGATTGCACGTGATTTGATGCGACGAAGGGTGACAAGCTATACGCACGTGCCCTGACCTTTCACGCGTTTATCAAAGCGGCTGCTGCGCGCACTGTATCAACGGAACGCACCGACACCATCGCTTGACAGCACAGCAGGCTCCTCCGCTGAACTGAGGGGTTAAGTTGAAACGTGGCTGTATGCACGGACAGTGCACCTTATTTCGACTTGTCGACTATTGGCAAACCTCGATGCTTTATATACATGTAACTTGGCCTCAGCAGCGGCTCTGTGCCATCTATAGCAACGGAACCATTATAAATAGGAACCGAGTGCTTACATCGCCAAAAAGACTCTTATCGTCGGCTGTTACCCACATAATTGGATATTACGGTGACAGAAAATAGACCAACACTGACCTACACTCTACAAAGTTATGATGTTTGGTATAAAGTCGAAATAAAGACGACGCAGAGTTTTAAGAAAATGGCCATTGAGTCACACTGTAGACACTTCAACCTCTGAAAACAAACCAAACGGACTGCTACAGAACTTTGATCTCTTCACAGACTGAAATAGAACTGCTCGACTTGTTGTATTGAACATGTGCATCGAAACATTCAAACTCCAATGACCCATGGTCTGACAAATCGTAGATGCCGAACTTTAGAAACCTCACTTTAATACCAAGACGTCACTTTTATTCAACGTTCTCTACTACAAAGTGCACGTATATAGTACGATCTCTCGTTCACCAGCACATGAAATTTCTTGGTCAATTTTTCCTTTTTGTGTTTTACAAACACAATCAAAATACAGCCTAGGTAATTGAATATTCAGATGCAGGTTATAAAGGCTTCAATGTATTTTACAAAGCGTTAGGTAACACGGGCGTTTCACAATAGTGCGCCTCCAAGAGTTTGCAACGCGTTCGCCTATCACACTGCGCGAAATCTGTCGAACCAATGCGTGTTTGGAAAGGGTCGACAGATTTCACGCAGGGTGATTGGTCAACGCGTTGGAAACTCTTGGAGGCGCACTACTTTGAATCGCCTGTATTGCAGCAGTAATGCAGTCTGCCACCAGCGAGGGATTCTGTCGGAACTTCGGAGCGGGAAATAAAAACACGGCACGGTTCTCAGCGAATTTATGGTGCATTTATGGTGCTGTACCGGGGTTTTTTTTTTTAGAATAAATTCAATTTTTGACAGTAACAATACGGATACTCGTCTGAACCTGCAAGAGAGATTGATTTGTTTATAAATTAAAAAGGCATGCGTTCGCTCTTCAAAATGGGACCCAAAACAAAACACAAGGGATTTTAAAATAAGATCCTGGATAAAACATCCTTGATCAGATATTCCATGACAGGTGTTTTCTTGGCAACTGAAATATAAAAGTTGAGAATCAGTCTCCCGCGTGGCAGCTGTGTCCGTCGAGACATTGCTTACTCTGCATGCATGAAAGATTGGGGTCCTATTGGCTGATGCTTTTATGTATGCAAATATGGCAGAACAATGACATTGGTTACCTAATGCGTACATGCGCACATGACGTAAAAATGGCTGGCGGCCAAGCACCTGACCTGCACCAACGGTCGCCTCTCAAGCCGTATTAAATCAAACCAGTGAAAGCTATCATAGATCCTGTTGGGTGCTGCGCTCATGCATTCGCAAATTTAGTTGGTTACTGACAGTCGTGTGCAAATGACATTAAAACAATGACGGGCGACCAGTACCTTACATAACCTATAAACCCTCTCAATTTGTTTTAAATTAAACTAGTGAGAGCTAGCAGGCCAATATGTGCCAAATAAACAAAGGGCACGCGGAAACGCTTCTTTATGCAACACAGCCACGTTCCTCTGGTCTTCATGTATGAATTCATTTCATTTAACCATACATCGCATTCAACTGGGTTAAATATTCCTCGTGCTTAATAGTATACCGTATCAATGCAAAATACACTCCCATGGGAAAAGTGGGCTAAGGAAATCAATGCGTTATCTGTACCGGCACGGTACAGTCTCGCTACAGGTGCTAGTCTTTTTCAAGAGAAGAACCCGCCAATCCAAAAGATCGAATGTTGTTACGGTTATCAGTCTGGAGATGAGGAGCCCAGATGACAAAATGGTACATGTGCACTCACCTCTCTCTGACACGGCACGCTTGTTTTCAAAGCCCTCACATGAGTATACTTGAATAGGAGGCGTCTTATCCGCGCACTTGAGTATGGGCGCTCCTGCTGTGACGCCGAATTACCGTATGAAACGAGGAAACAGACCTGGTCCAAACACAAGACCATTAAAGCACAAGAAGGAATTTCAGCGAGTGCGAATTTCTTTCTATCAGAAAATGACACACTTCAAATTGTTTTCTGCAGCTACTTTGGCCTGATTCCGCGGTCTTCTTTATGCAATGAATAAGGTTCTACGGCGTAAAGGAAAAATAAACCTGGAATATCCTTGTTTGCCAAATAAACATAAGTTAAATTAAAAGAACAGCCTGGGTTATAAACCAAAATTTATAAGTACTCGATAAAGACAACCTCTGCACTGTAGCTCACCTATCAGCCGTATGATAATGCCAAACCTGGCGACGAAGCAATGTGTAGTAATACGAACAAGCAGAAAGACAGGAGATTGTCTAAACGGCCGATCTTGCTGGCAGTGAACTAACGCAGGACTGAGTGCTATTAATTGCGTGGACTCAATGGTAACGGAAATGACACGCTTCACTAGGCTGGCATTGCGTTTAGCTGCTTATAAATAACAAAAGGAATTCCAAGCTGGAATGCGGTGTACGAACGTGCAAGGTTGTTGCGGTGCAGCAACCCCTCTTCGTCCTTGTTCTGTGGTAAGGTATTTTGGGGCGCACTTTCATGAGTCACGGTGCCCTGTCCGAACCCGCCTTCAGCTCGTTTGCTCGCTGGGTAGTGACAGCTTCAGGGACAAGGGAGATCCCGCGGGGGAATTTTGCTATTCTGCGGTGGATAAACAATGTACTGCGTCGCTAATCTTGTCTTACACATATGCTGCGTTCGTCAATCAAAGGTCTGAGAATATTAACCCGAGTTTACTGAAACACTAAGCCGCACAGTGACACTGTGACTTTAAGCAACAGCGACACTGTGACTTTAAGCAAGAGTTGCGACACTCTCCTCCAAAGCAGAGCTTTGTACTCAAGGCATGAGACGTGAGAGCGAGTGAGATGGTACTGACACTTGAACGCCTTTGCCGCCCGGCGCCCTGCAGGATGACGTTGCGGGTTTGCGCACATTTGCAAGTACTTCAAGCCATACGCGCACGAACAAGTACGCGCGAGCGGCGATATAGAACAAAAGATTATATCGGCAGCACGTGCACACACTTCCATTCACTGTGCACCATTTTGTGGTCCCCCAAGGACGTGCAATGCCGGTGGTCATGCGTACAGTTCTTTGGTTGCTATACGGGTAACATTCAGTTTGGTTGTGAAAAGCAAGACAGCCAAAACAGCGAGTGCCATGAGGCTGGCCCTCGCCCGATCAATACACAGAATCTGTGGATGAGTTGTTAGAAAAATGCCAGCTATTACCAGTAGCTCGGTGAGATCGGCCCAATGGAGGCCACACAGTGACACCCTTCAAAATCAAAAGGGGGTCAAGATAGTGTGATTCGGGGCGCAATACACAGAATTAAAATCTGATGATTGGTATGTATAATCTGCATTGTACATATTGGATGTAATAGACCTCTATCATTGGGCAGCCATTTTGCTTTTCTACCATTCAAAGCAACGTGACCAAACTGAGGCCGGAAGGAATAATAGTCTGTTCCCTGTTATCAATATGTGCAGACGTGTTATTATTGTCCATGGGTCTACAGGGAACTAGACATAGTAGCATATAATGAAAAAGGTCTACAGGAGAATGGAACGTTAAGGAGTTTTGGACGCTGCTGACAAAACATAAAATTCATCCCTCTTTCAACTCATTCTACACGTAGAGTTTCTACGGTCGCTCGTGAACATCTAAAACAAACACCAAGTATCTACATAGGATTCTTGTCTATACATCGTACTCATACAAAATTTACATCTAGAAACTGCGTGGCAGACAGACTTTAAACTCATGCTTGAAACACGCTTTATGGGGGGTTTTTTGAGATGTGGATCTCCCCATTCACTTTCATGGCTGCCCAACCAAAAACATTTCACAGGAAGTTTCAGATAAATGGACTGATGGAAGTTGATGATGGCGGCAAGGCCACGAGAAAAACAACTTGAAAGGCCGTTCCTTTTTAGCCCCGCAGATAATCGAATGCCCAACTTACTCTACTCATAAATGAACATTCCCAACAGGCACAAAAAGGGCGAGACAAGTCTGGTACCATGCCACGGAAGTGCGTGTCATCTTCACGCAAACAGTCTGGTGTCAACGCCACTAATCGCGTCTCATCCATGAAAGAACCGAACATTAAAGTGATGGATCGACTGGTGTTACGGGGTATAGCTTCTCTGCGGGCGTCGAGAGCGCGGATATGATCGACGAGGATGCCATTTACTAATAGACAGACGCACTCCAAGAAAATGCAGTGGATTTGCACTGCTGTAATCGTAATTAATAGATAACTACATGCATGTCTTTGTGGTCGCATAGAGAAAAACCCACAGTTCGGTATAGGAGAACGATTTATCACTTCGGCTGGAGAAAGTGACCCAGTGAATTTTCAGTACACGTTGGCGTCGATACTCTTAATTCTATTACTTTAATGAGATGCCATTTGAGACGCTGCAATCCCCCCTCTCTTTGTCCGGGTTTCAGCTCCTTAAAGACGTTTCTTACGCGGTAGATGCCTTATGGAGAGTGGAAGAACAGCGCGCTTCTCTCAAAGTTAATGATGCACAAGATTTCCCCGCAGAAAAACAGTATGTGCAAAATATCCACCAAGGGCGCCGGGAGCTGATTAGATCGTATCTTAAACTTGCAGCTGCCATCCTCCTAAAAGACCCAGGAGAAAAAAAAATCGCCCGGATGTATCTTCTTTAAATTTGCTTACGAGTTGAAAAAAAATAGCGCAGACTGTATACATAAAGCGTGAATCCTAAGCGTGTTTGTTATTTTAATTCCGAAACGATCACATTGTGGAGTAGGTTTGCTTGTTCCTTGGTATAGCTGCAGAAAGAAAGCGATTAGCTGCGAGGGATCTGAGGGTTTTCTGAATTTTAAAATTCAAGCTAATGATCTTACCATCAATTTCTAAAGTGAGTAAGTGGGGAGCAAATCATCAGGGGGTTTATGTTTGTATGATATACAAGTAGGCCTACACGAATTCTTTAGACACAAACTTGAAGGTATCTTGCAATGACCTATATTGCTGAGTATTTATAAATACAAGAGTTGAGTCGACTCCACCCCAGGTATATAGCAAAGTATGTGGGAAATGTGATGTGCTATTTTAAAGAAAATAAACCGGTGAGCCACGTGCTGACGTGCGCGACCAGAGTAACGAGGGTGTTTGGAGTCTGGGCTGTTCGTTAGGGCCGCTTTCGTATACAAGCTAAAGGTTTCATAATCGATTTTATTCTTGAGGCTAGAAGGGGGTTCGTTACAACATACAGCAGCAGCTTCTTATGAAACTAAAAAAACACTTAAGATTACCTCTGACTTCCGAAGGTATGGACAGGGCAGCGTGTGATGTTGATATGACAACATTTCTTTCGCATTAAGTGTCTTGTACTATTATCGAATAATTGATGTAGTGCATTATTCCTAATCGGGTAATAGCAACAATTACATTCTCATGCTTGGTTGGGTGTTAGATCAACACTACCGGTGCTTCAGCAAACTGTGTATCACCTGTCAGCTTCGTGACTACGCGGATGACGTTCACTCGAGTTACTCCAATATTGTCTGATTTATACCAGTGCAAGTCGTCGATGCCACTTCCATCTGAGATTTTCCTTTCACAGCGTCGTACCGGAATGTAACTTGCTATGTACCTCACATTGTACTTAATTCTTTCTGATGGAAACATTTCCGAATACTGTCTCATGAAATGTAGATCAGCACAAAGTATACGACGTCTTAACAACATTTCTTACTAATGTTATACTTGTTAGCACTAAGATAAACACTCCCTCAAAAGCGAACCATCCTTAGAAAAAGACACGTGTGGCTCGGAAGAGATCCGATTGCGAGATGGCCTACACTAAACATGTCAGCGGTACGATAAATCAGCGAACATCATTTTCAGCTTAGATTTGTAAACCCAACGGGATGTGTTGCATCGACGTTGTGACAACTAAGGCAACCTGAGGTTCTGAAGTTCAAATGTAACCATTGGTAATAATCACAACATATCTGTTAACCTGACATCACCTGGATTCCATCTCCCTGGATTTCCTTTGAACCATGAGACAACGAAATGATTAATTAATATGTTGGTGTAAGTTTTGAAAGTAAAAGAGAATGGAATGAAAGTTTCGAGAGTTTCTGAGATGTTTTCTTTGAAATGAGTGAGATCTGATTTATTCTTGAGACACCTTGGACACTGAAGCACGTACAAATGGTTTTATTGGAAGTACATTTATTTTTCGTTGAAATATCGGCATTCCTTCATTGTGCACATGTAGGCAGTGATGTAAAAAAAAAACAACTTCACGATCTAAACATAAAGCTACTTCTTTGACAAGTGTTATCAATGAATGATTTTCAGATGAGTGTCAACATTGAACTCAAAGCTTATCAAATGTAAACCTTTCGGGGCGCGCGTTGATCACAAAAATGATGCAGACCATTTGTTACGGTTAGAGGACCGTCATTCCCTTAACTAGACGGCTTCAGTTACCGAGACGCCGGGCATGAATTAAGCTTGCTAATACACGCCAGTACCCCGCACGGTACTTGTCTGCACTGCTCACGAAATACTGTATTTTATCTATTCGCCTCTCGGATTTAGTTCAAAACTGTCCAGGGCCCGCGCAGAGTGCCTTTTGACGTCTTTGCATAATACGTGTATGATTGATTCTGGCGAGGATCCAATCAGAAAGCCGAACGCCAAGCCCATTTATCATGTGGCGACTACTAATTATTATGGGCCAGGCGGCTGCCATTAAGTTAACGCGCATAATGCCTCTGACCAGTGAGCAACTTCCCGAGGCAAAGCCATCAATGTAAAGAAATAATTAAGAGCTGATTACACAGTTCCCGGCCATAGGATAAGTCAAAAACAGGGTAAGAAAGTTGATTATACTTCAGCTCAAAGAAATTGTGGCGAGAAAAGAGTCTCCTTCAAACCACTCAAAACCATTTCGAAACAATCCTGCAATTTGTGTACAATTCCCACGAAGTCGCAACCGCAGAAAACGAGGGGATGGTGGAACCTGTTTAACTTTTAAATGAAAAAAGGGTCAAAAATGAACAGAATATGTAGGTTAATTTATGATCTAACGGCTGGTGACTGTCAGCTGGTACTGTGCAAATAATCACTGTGTTATTGTATTCCAGTCGACTGTACGCTGTACATAGGTTTTCGAGTGAAAGATTGATTTTTAGCCCATTATCTCTGAACATTGATGACACTGCTCGTTGCAGCCTCTTGTTCTGAGGCCATGTTTTGAGGCCAACTGGTTTTAAATCCAGAGGGCCCAAGGTACGACCAGCATGGTCTGGTCTTATTTTTGGGGGGGGGGTTGGTTGTGAGCAATCTAAACACTTGAAAGTGGACGCTTTCTCGAGATGGAAAATGCGCAACAAAACGACCCTGCGTGCAACGTCGAACTCACGAGGGGTCAGCGGTTTTGTAGTGATGTGCAAATCTGGAAACAAGTGCTCATATCAATCAACGTGTCAAACAGCTTTGCTGATGACAGTGAGATGGCCGTACGCTCCATCCAGCAGTATTCTACAAGTTGTTGTGTTTTATTTTGAATTGTGATAATTACGATGGGGTTTGGCTTAATTATGATTAAAATGCTGAATAGAAATGCATGTAAATGTTAACAAGAGGCATCATTTACCCGCCGTGATCAGAGCAAACGAATTGTGACATTATTCTTCAAACATAAAAAGTTGCTTTTCAAGAAAAGGTTTTCCAGCATCGACAGCTAAAGCTAACCGAGGCATTTACAGAGCAAACCGTTTGATCTTTAGATAATAACATACTGAGCAAATTTCTGGCTTTTAGTATAATGATACATACCGATCTCTGTGGTTTTAGTAAGCATTAAGGGTGACTCGATTAACTAGTTTTCATCGGTCAAAGATCTGTACTTGCCTGGAGAGCTTATTATTTAAATTAGACACTTCGTAAACAATAACTGGTAATTACAGAACACGACCAAGGCTTCATCAACAAGAATTTCTACGTGACAGATTTCAAATCTTTACATCTTCAATCCAGCGACAGATGCCGCATGAATATCATTAATCCCATCAATTAAAGTCAATCCCCAACGCCGTTCTTTGTCACCAGGAACTGATCACCACTAATACAATCCATAAGCTCACAGACTGCCTTCCTTTGGTTCAGATTCTGCTGACAACTTCCCCGATATCCGTCATGTGGTGCATGAGTAAATATCCTTCCGCTGCGTCTGCTGGTAATGTTCAACTTAACCTCAAATTGGTCGTACGGCCACTCCACTCTTAACAAGATGGACTGAACACATTCAGTAGCGTAGGGCAATACACTAAGCACCAAGCAGCACTACATCTAGGCCTATGTGTTTGTACTTGGTTGCGATTTTCATTTAAAATCGTGCTGTGTTCGTTTCAATGGCACAGACAAACTGAAGGCAACCACAAGGGATTCTACGCGCGGATATTTATGTTTCAACGCGATTTTAGTCACTGAGAAAAAGTTTTTATCGCACTCAGGAATGCATTAAAGGTTACTGCCTTGGGATCTCCTCCAGAGCGGCGAACCACGACAATTACAGTGTCCAACAACAGTTTCATGACGGACCTTTTGTACACCCCTACGCAATCTCCAACTCAATGTACCTCCATGATACGCCAAATGTGGTTCACAAGGCTGTCACTCCGTTTCTCGTAAGAGCCACATCAAACCAACTCCGCCCCCATTACGGGCATTTTACAATAGTGCGCCTCCAAGAGTTTGCAACGCGTTGGCCAATCACAATACACAAAACCTGTCGATCCAAAGCGCGTTTGGAAAGGGTCGACAAAAGTTGCGCGTTGGGATTGGCCAACGCGTTTCAAACTCTTGGGGGCGTACTGTTGTGTATCACCCGTATTGAAACTCTACAGAACAGACAAAAACAAGTCCACGTATACGCTGTCTCCGACATTCAAATTTGTTTCTTATACTTCCGCTGCGCGTAAGACAGTGTTCAGGTGCGTTTCTTGTGAGCAAAGACGCGATAGGCTTTCCGCACATTCATCTGAAATTTTTTCGTCGCGTCATCAGGGGCCTGGATACCAGACCCTATGATTCCGACTAGTCTCGTCGAATTAAGGGTCTGGTATCAACCAATGTCCACGTGACCAAAACCGGACAAATTCCTCCAGTTTCCGAAGAAGGCCAAAATATTCCAAGCTCGTCCCGTCCACATTCGGATAGCATTGTTGATGTTCGGGTACAATGTTGTTCCCTTCCTACGCGTTTTTTTTTCAGTTTCTTGAAAGTTTTTAAAGTGACCAACATTAACAGCCTGCATGTACATCTGCACATAGGATCCACCCAGGGCTTTCCTTGTGACCCTTGACATGTTGCGTCATAATCTATTTGTATGATGGGTGATACCTAACTTAAGATTTTGTCAAGAGTCGTCAATGAATCTTTGGTCAAGAAACCAGATACCAGACTAAGGCCTTTCGGTATTAGGACACACAGCGCCCTGCATCGTTGTTGAACCACTGGCATAATTCTATTGGCTACACTATAAAACTACTTACAGAAGGCAAACAACATTGATCCACGGACCGATGACAGGGCTTTTGTCTATTAAGCAATTAAAGAGCAAGCATCATTCTGGTATGAAAAAAAACCCGTCTCATTCAGTCACATGATGCAAAGCCCGCCTGTATCATCATCACTGGGGTACCTGGCTAATACTAGTAAGGTCAGATACTTGAGTAAGTCACGGGACAGCCCACAGTTAATTAATATAGTAATGATTCTTTTGAAGCCGCCACAGCCAGACTGTCTTTCTAGTACTGAAATCAAGCATGCATTTGTATGGAAGACAGAAACTCGTGCCCAATCGGCAAAGCTTCGAGCTCCATGGAGGCCCTACAAACAGAAGTACGAGGTAAGATTTTAAAGGGAATCGCGAAAGACATCCGGAAGGACACAATTATGTTGTGGTGACATCTCAATTACACTTTGTGTCGGGCCCCTAATTGCGGAAATCCAAGCAGCCCGGCTGGCTGTAACAGCAGCCCGATACGCGCCTGCTGAAGTGGGGTAGGCCTCGAAGAAACCTCCTCCACGGGAGCCGGCCAGACGAACCGCTAGCGCGGTCACGTAATCAGCAGGCGCAAAATGGCCGTCAAGCGTGCTGCCACGTACCCACCAAAAGTGTTGATGTATATGATGTTGCAAGGAATGGGTAGATATGACGTGTAAAACACTAACAGTGTAAAGACACTCATGCATGTTTTTATTTAGTTTTACCCTTGGAAATAACCACCACTGACGGTATTTATTTATTTCATTCAAAGAAGCAAAAGCAGGCCGATTCACCTCGAACTATTTCTTCAATACCGTGCGTTAATTACGCACGTCCGTGGTCGAATGGCTAAATGGAATGTGTGTTTCCTTTTATCTCTCTCGATCGGTTTGACACTTTTGTGACTAATTTTCAAAGTTATAACTGACTCTAAACTTCGCACCTTGCATTTTAGGTTAGAATTGCCCTCTGATATTTCTAAGGAGTACATCTAAATAAAATGAGGTTTTCAATGTTTTCGGAATTGTGCAAAGTGGCTCAAATAAGGAGAGAGAAAAATTGAAAAAAAAAAACCCAGAAAGTTACATATCATCCAACGATTTACCGTCAACACGGGACAGTTGGTTTAAGATGGCATTTGTGTTATGATCTTGACTCCCCAACACATTTCATGCGTCTCACATTTTTATCAAACCATCCGGAAGTGACATCTGAAAGGAGAAAGATGGTCGCTGTTCCCACTAATTGGGCCTATGGCACTGTGCCGTCACTTCAGCGGTCACGAGCTGTGTTGGATCTTAAGCGTTCGATCGTCACAGACAAAAAAGCCAGCTCGTTTCATTGCACACTTCCAAAATGTGTGCCTGAAAGTGACATCTGAGAAGCGGAAAAAAATGTGCCTCGAATTTAGTTCAAGTGCGTCCGCTGTAATTAGACCGAGTTGTGACATGAGCCACAGTATTCAATCTTAGACACGTTGCACACAATGCAAAATCCTGTTGAACGGGTGTCAGACACTGTAAAGGGGTCTGTATGATGCGTTTTTTTTCTGGCACAATTTTGAAGTAAACAAATTGAACACCCCATTAGAATGCGACGAATGTCTCAACAGCCCGATTAGCCGTGACCAAAGGACAGAGGAATGTTTACAGCAAATATTCACGGAAGACTAGTACTGTGGCATATGGGCATGAAGACACTTTTTTTATCCGAAGAAGATTTTTCTGGGGAAAGACTGCAGTTCTAATTTTCAGTCTGTTAGCAAGGAGTGAGCAACAAATACTAACACTGAACAAGATCGGTTCTGAAAGATTTTCCTGTTCACAAGACACCTAGGGCGTAATGCTCTGCTCGAATATGAAACATTCAATCAGTCTGACTGTTAATGGGTTTATATGTCATGGTGTTGGTATCGGGGAAATAAATTAAAGGCATGTTCAATGTTATACGGTCCCAACGGCATGTGCTACAGAGACTATAGCATAATTATTCTGATGATAGATAGAGCTACTGACTGGCCAACCAGCTGGCCTCAACAATGTTCTTTGTTGCAGAACAAACACAAAGACAAATGGATCATTTTACATGATTGAATGGTGAACAGCGTAGTAAAACCCTGGAATATTAACGAAACAATACAGTTGGCGCGGGAAAACTGCAATTAGATTTAAAGCGGAAATTGGGGGAAAGACAAATTTCAAGGTTTAGTTTCGTTATTAAGAGAAAACGCACTCGCGATTATATCCAACGTCAATGCAACTCAGACTTCTCTTAAGCTTGTGTTCAGAGTATATATTTGTTTCAGTTTGAAAAAAAGTTACCTGAACTACTAAATACAAACCAATGAAGCACACTTTGAGTGCAAAGGAGGTTAAATTGTGAGTGTAATTAAATGACTATGTTGGTAGACTCACCGCTATGCTGAAGTTCCTCGTTTGCTGAGGTCGACTAGTAGTTTCTATGCGACTGCTTGGAGCGCTGTAGTGTGGAGATAGGAGGATGCGGAAACGCCTGCAGACAGTGAATAGTAATAATGTCCGGTATTAGCTTTGTGGAACTCAGCCTCAGTCAGCAGATCACAGGGATGACTGAGGGCCGATGAGAGAAGACTGCCTGGCCAGATCGTGTAGATGACAAGACTGCCACTGATGTGCGCGTTGTGTTGTTGCTGCGACTGAGTGCTGATGTCTGTGCGTGCGGTGGGGGCGCGTGGCTCAAAGAGAGTCAGGACACCAGACGGTGTCGACACGTGATGCGCGCGCCGGCTGTTGGGCGTCTGACGCAGAAAGTGAAATTAAGGCGCAATATCGATACGAGTGTCCGCGTTTGTCCCAGGGCACTGACCATGTGGAGATATGAAGCACGAGAATAGCAATGACAAGGGATGAACTCGTCGAGGTGGTGGGTCCACGAGCAATTACGCTGATTGACTGGGCCGATGTTGGCAAATTTCTGGAGGGTACCCGTGAACCGGTCTAACAGGATTCAGTCATGAACACGGCAGGCTAAAGACAGCCGTCTTCCTTGTCGCCAATTAGAGGCAAGAGGACCCACGTAGAGTGTCACAACTTAAAGTTTCTCAGTCAACAAATTATTCATCTCCCTATTGCTTCTCGAATCATAAAAGCAAATAGGTTAATAAAATGCAAGTAATCGCTAATAGTACTGGCTTTTATGTTGTTTGTTGAACTCTCTGCCTGAAAGTTCTTGTTCTCTCCGGCCTGCTTCATAATATGCCTATCCAAACTACGAAATGAATTCACGAAACACGACCCTATCCAAACAAGCGTCCACGGTAAACACTAGCCGACAATAGATGTTGATGTTCACTTGCGACTGAAGTACACGAGATAAGTGACGAGCTATCGCTTCGGTACATGTACATGTACATGTACACTATTTCACTCAGTCGTTCAGCATTCGTTCCCTGTCATGCTGCAACCGGAAGCTTGCAGGTGGAGTGTAAGACGGAGCTGGGAAACGCGGTGCTACATTAAAACTCCAGCAAATTATGCCTCAGTCACCCTGTCGCATTACGCAGAACGAGCTAGATCAAAACTGGTACAGATTACAGTCTGCTCACGATCCGCAACACTTTCATTCTCGAGTCAGCAACTGACCCTGTCTCGCGATGAATCCGGCACGGCTACACGGTTCTTTTGGTTTAGAGAGAGGCGCTAAAATGCTCGCAAGCAGCGCCACTTGTTTATTGCACTGTGTGTTTGACAGCGACTGGCGATCGCATCTGAGAGTCGGTCGGCTCGCAGTGACGGTTCAAATTGCCGGTGGGAGTTGAAGAAAGAAAGCAGCACGGAATTGCTGTAGCCTTACCTGAGCGATATACCTGTACGTCCACAAGCGATGTTGGGGCGCCGCCGCAAATGTTGCTTGCATGCCGCCGTATTACGGCGTGACAGCCTGGTTGCAAGACGCATGGTGACATCGAAACGTCAGTATTTGAAAAAGCAAACGTTTCCCATTCAAGCTTTTTATCTTTAAGTCGTCTAGCAACCATCCTTCCTCCCCCCAAAGGGCTCTTAATTGTCTCATGGCTGGTTGCGTCCTGGAGTTTCAACAATTTCACAAACATTTAGACAATTAAACACTATGTTACACTGCGACAGAACAAACATAAACAGGATGTGCATTTTGAAAGGAATTAAAGATAGGGTTTTCTTGTATTTGTTTCTCCTATAGCTGAATTACGACTTGTTTGTCGTTTTTAAAACCTTGATATTGTTAGGTTAACAAATCTTCACCATTACAACACTTTAATTTCGTCTATACATGTATTTTGTAAGATACCTGGTTTTTTCACTTGTCTTCCCTTATGAAACTGTGAACTCAACGCGTTTGCAAACGGTATTTTTTCTCTTATTTGGAATTTCACAAGACGTTGTTTTCGTAAGTACATTTCGAAGCAAAAGGATTGTCTAAACATCCCGGGGACTGATCTCGTATCAGTGTTTTCACGTTCGATGAACACGTTCCCCTGCTGTGCCCGCCACCCCACGCAGAGTTTGACTTTTTCAAAAAGTCACTACCAAGAACTGTTCCCTATACCGATATACCCCGCGTGCTCACAGATTGGAGGTTGCCGATTCGATTCCAGGGCCAAGACACAGTGTGTGACCTTGAGCAGCAGGGAAGGTTATGTTTACCAATAACATACATTGAGCCTCAGCATGTTGCTAGAAATCGAAGCTTTCCGAACGGGATTTGCTTAGCCTCGGAAACTTGTTGCATCGTGGGCCCACTATTTTCAGCACGAAGGTTTCAACTTAATGCTTGCAGGGGGCAATAGAATACAAATTAATCATTGTTTTAGTAACTTTTCAAGATGGGGGGCACAATCCCTAGGGGCGGTACTACCGAGCACTTAGAGTAGAGTTGTGACTGAAACAGGTTTGGACTGAGCTACGGCTGTGTCCATTGCCTGCGCAACGACCAAGTAACCACAACTTGGGAAAACAAAGACATAGACTGGCTCTGAATACGATAAGAATCGGAAGAGTCCCTACAATTCTAGCCGAGAAAATATGAAACTGGACAAAGCTCCAAAATTACATTGCACTCTTCTGCGTAAATGTGAAGATGGGATGACCGACGGAATGTTTCAACCTACCCCGTATCACGCAATGTCAAATTGGCCGGCACAGGATTTGATTGTGGCATCAAAGAATCAGTTTCTCGATTTTGATCTAGCCTTTGGCCTCCATTTTCAATCCAAAAGTGCACCGACAGGTTGCACATTGAATGATGAGCATGAAGTTAGCTCAGATATTCCATGTAGGCCTACTGAGAAAAAACAAGTCCAAACAGCCGTTACAGATCCAAGGTCTAAATTCCTCACACACGTAGAGTTCCAAATCCTGGAAATTTATGCACCTTCGACGACTCGATTCCAGACAGAAATTTAAAGGCACGCATTTCGTCTTCGGCCCTAATTAAACACAAGCCAGCCATGCAAGGCATTGAGGTGGGCAAGTCCAGGCAATTATTATTGACAACTGAGACCAGGGTCTCGAGAGAAAAAAAAAAGCATTGCAGGATGCGTGCTTCCTTTCGTATTTTACCAGTTATATATGGCATTTGCCCACAAGGAATCCGGCTTGCTACATTAGACTGGTTTCCGGCCCTGACCCTCTACGGGGTTCCAACGGCAAACAGCTGCCGCGGGCATGCTGTGCCCTGAGTAGCTGACAGTCAACAAAGTGATTGATGTTGAGACACATTGAAATAAAAATCGAACGGATTTTTGGGGTTAAATTGGATGCCTGTTATATATAATTGCCAACTCACGCGTAGGTCTCCATGAATACGGGCGATTCACAATAGTGCACCACCAAGAGTTTGCAACGCGTTGGCCAATAATAACGCGCGAAATTTGTCGACCCTTTCCAAACGTGCATTGGGTCGACAAATTTCGCGCATTGTGATTGGCCAACGCGTTGCAAACTCTTGGTGGCGCACTATTGTGAAACGGCCCTATTATCTACAATTTTTTACGGTAGGGAAAGCTGGTATTGGTACCACCAGCTGTACGGTAGTACTGAGTGATACAAGGCACATGCTTGTTTTAAAAGGAAACAATTTGCATGCACGATGAAAATGATGGAACCATGTTTTTATGTTTAATTTGGTAAACATTTATCTCCGATAATATCATAAAATCTGCAACGCAAATATGGAACTACGCATATGATAAAATAAGCAAAATTCTAAATAATGGCACTTCTTCGCACCGTGGCAGATGCGCGCCACTGCTCAAAAGCATTCACTCGCGCGATATTGCAGGACACGCTCCAGCAAGCTTAATTTAGTCGACGAATTAAACAGCCAGTTTGTCAGTCCGAAGGTTGGCCCTTCTCTCCATCGCCATTTCTCCATGTGTCTCGGATTAAGTCGAATTCCGCTCCGTATGATTCGGCAAAACATTCTAACCACTTCGGTACTTTGCATGACCCAACAAATATTGATATACTGTCTGCCAAATGCACGCGCTGATGAGATTAAAATGTCTCCGTTTCCTGTAAGACATCAACCTGCCCTTGACTGAGATAACAGTTGTTGGTGTGACAGCAAACTTTTTCTCGTAAATTCCTCTGCTAACAATATGGTCTTCTCATTGGATGATATTTTGTCATCTAGAAGAGATAAACTGCACCTTTTTTAAACGAAGTCATGCACGTGGCTGTCCTGGACAGGTTCGTTATTTACTTTAAGCGAAGTGGCATGATGCTGAGTTCAGAGAACGCATGCAACCATCGAAAGTCGTGTTCCGAAACAATATCTTCGTTACGAATAGGCACAATCACAAACACGGGACGGGACATTTTCGCGCAAGGAGTTTGGTTTTTCTCAAACGCTACAACTCGAGCTTGCATTCTTTGTTTCGTACTTCTGTCAGAAGCCATTTGGGTACATGTGCGCGGAGGTCGATACCAAACAGCCTTGCTAGAACATGTTTGGAATAATTTGTGACCAACTTTGAGAAACGCCACCCTAGCTTGACGGACTCCGAGTTCTACGCATAGGGAATTCTTAAGTTTCATCACCGTCCTCGCTCCGGTACCGAGGCAGCAGATGCCGGAGGATTATTGAATATGTCCAAGTTAACTTACTACAAGTGCAAAATATATTGGCTGTTTTTATCGGACAAATAAATTGGCCATGCTGTTGCCATTACCGAGTGAAATGCACTCACCGGATACCTTCGATCGCCGCGAGGGGCTGGCTCGAGCGTTTCTAAACGAGCGTCACTGTCGATCGCCAACTCGTCACGTGCGTGTTTCGAGTGTCTGGCATCGATGACGATAAACACCAGAGATGCCTGCTAACGTCCCCAGGGGGAAACGGGAGGAGGGGCGAAACGGCATAACAAATCTGGTACAGATTCTGAGGTTGCTGAAATCAAGGTAATGGATGCAGTCCCTGGAAAGAGGTCGAGAGAGTGGACTAAGTGTACTCTCAGCAACGTGCATAATTTCATCTATACGATACGATACACGCAAGCGTATTACGCGGCATTTGGACAACTAATTCTCGTTTAAATGCGCACAAAACACAACTTTCTATCACTGTTGGGGTCAATGCTTCTCGGATGCGGAGTTAAGCCTCTTTTTGCGTCTAGACAACATAGGCTACACGTGTAATGTGCGACGGCTGCGCGTAACTGCATTGCAGAACAACGCATGCGTTGGTTGAATCTTCGCTCGCGGAGCCAAGTTTACTTTAGCCTTTGATCAAGGCACCCGATGAGCTGCACGCAAGACCTGCATGCAGTAGCCGACCTATGTGTGTCGTGGACTGTGCGCGCCGCCGCCGTTTGGGGCGCGCGTGCGGTTCGTCGTGTAGTCTTTCTTCGTGCGTTGGTTTGGTGCTTATTAAACTGGTCTCCTCTAGCTCCTCGCTCTCGAGCGACTATCCATTTCACCGGGGGCGCCTTGATCAAAGGCTAGGTTTACTTGTAACTATGCAGTGTATCCAATCAGAGTAAACGGTCATATATCGATCCGAGGTAAGGTGTAGCTGATGTTTGCTACTACCAAATAAGATAGACCTTTATAACACATCAATCAATTAGACGACCGCGAATATATACCGATGGAAGGTGAGATATCAGAGCTATAGGTTCACACGATAAAGGAGGGTTTACTTTGATTCATCTCTAATTTTGAAAGTGAAAAGGCAAAACCTCGAGCTACAGCAGAGATCGACGCACTATCTACAGCCATCTTCATAGTAAAGCTTGTATTTAAAAAAGCAGCAAAGGAATGACAGGGAAAACACAACGATTCACAAGAGCGTTGGGATTGAAAGTTCACCGTGGTAAAATGCCACTGGCCCAAAACGAGCACCCGTACTCCGAAGCGCAGCCCGCCACGTGTCTCACAAAGCCTTCTAGAGAGCTGGTAGTATAATGGTCTACCACTTCAGCAGGATAAAATCCATTAACCCCAAGGACAGGGCAAGTGACATGCGCAACCATTAGGTGTCTTCAGTACATGGGACCACACAGGAGGATCCTGTATCTAGTCACATACCCATTATGGCATGTCTTTCTACATGGGGCCACAGAGTGATGGTCCAGTATCTAGTCACACACCCATCTGGGTGCAGTGCCCCAATTCAAGGGAAATTCTCCGCCAGGTCGAGGCGCACAGAAAGTACCCCCAGAGATTGTTTCGAAAAGAGGGGTCTGTTTGGGCCAAAAAATGGTGGGATTGTGTCAGTATGGCCCAGGATCATCTCTGTAGATTCTGGGGCACCCATCTGGGGGCAAAGCAGACAAAAATAGAATTGAAAATTAGTCAGAAAAGCCCGAGGAAGGTGAGGGATGTTATTTGAAAAATGGCCGCTGGGAAGGCTTGGAAACATTCAGGACCAAACAACACATTGTTTTTTGTTTGAGAGGCCTCAGGGACATCAGTTGCCTGACATGGGGCTCCAAACTTGGTTGATTTTACACAATTTTCAATGGAGCTTGAATTGGTTCGGTGCACCCATCTGTTATTGGCTATCTTTCTACATGTGTCCACACAGTGATGGTCCTGTATCTAGTCACAGACACATCTGTTATTGGCATGTCTTTCTACATAGGTCCACACAGTGATGGTCCTGTATCTAGTCACAGACACATCTGTTATTGGCATATCTTTCTACATAGGTCCACACAGTGATGGTCCTGTATCTAGTCACAGACACATCTGTTATTGGCACATCTTTCTACATAGGTCCACACAGTGATGGCCCTGTATCTAGTCACACACCTATCTGTTGTTGGCATGTCTTTCTACACAGGTCCACACAGTGATGGTCCTGTATCTAGTCACACACCATCTATTATTGGCATATCTTTCTACATAGGTCTACACAGTGATAGTCCTGTATCTAGTCACACCAGACTGTTATTGGCATATCTTTTTACGTAGGTCCACACAAAGATGGTCCTGTGTCTAGCCACAGACCCATCTGTTGTTGGCATGTCTTTTCACATGATACCCAGTACGATATGTGGGAAAGAGGGACCCCCTAATGTGATGCAGAAGCTGTATTATACCAAGCAAGAAATGAGACCGAGGGGTACCCCCCCAACATGTCCAATCCCTATACACATTCCAAACTATTGTTACTTAACACATCCCCCAAGATGTCTGAAAGGAATTCCCCAGATTCCTGCGACACAATGACCAACACAAAGCAGGGGGGGGGGGTTCTCTCCGTCTCATACCTTGCTGCATATGAGCTGTATACCCTAAGGCTATTGTGCCTACTGCACCCTCCTGGGAAATATGTTAGGAATTCCTAAGATTCCATCCATACAAAAGAAGACAAAATAGAGGGGGTCCCCCTTTGCCACATATCTTGCATCATATGTTCTACATGGGTCCACACAGTGATGGTCCTGTATCTATTTACACACCGGTATGTTATTTTTTTCGTGTGTTTCTGTCGAGTTCGAGAACCTCTTCGGTTACTATCGTTGTAGCCACCTTGAATTTAAATTAAAGCCACAAAAGTGGTTAATGGATAAAAAGCAAGCATGCAGCAGTTGAATACATGCATTTAAGTCACATTGAAGCATTTAAATTTTTTTGTGATCGGTCAAGATAATGTTCAACATTTGAAAAACACTGCTTGGGCTTTTTTGGGGAATACCGCCAACCTTGTCTTCCTGTTTGGCAATTTTCTTTTAACCTATAACGTCTGCGTCATCCGTTGAGAAAGGGAACGATGCCAGAACACGCCAAAACTGTGTTGTTAGTTTAACACCCTGAGTGTTGTCAGATCCTACACCAGACCGGACGAAGTCATGTCATAACGCCCAAGGTGTTATAGTGGCACCCAAGGTGTTACATTAACACCAGTTAGACACTACAGTTTCGTTAGCAGTGAATGTCACTCTCTGATTAGTAAGAGACTCTTTAAAGGTTTGCATGGCGAGGCTCAGAGTGAGATTTGTCATCTCATAATACCCAGGGTGTTAGAGCAACACCCTGGGTATTACATTAACACCAATTTGACACCACGGTTTCTTACCAGTGAATGTCACTCTTTGGGCAAGTAAGAGTCCCTTTAATGGTTTGCATGTCGAGGCACAGAGTGAGGTTTGAAGTCTCTTCGAAAAGCCATCCGTTCCTTCATTATTCACGAACTAATTACAAGAAAGGTGTTTCCTAGAATGACCCGAGGGACGTCTTGGTTTTTCTCCCTCCTCTTAATGATTTGGCCCAGGAAATCAAACAAAAACAATGTGCTTGCGGATTGGTCAGTCATTACAGATCACAGTGGTGTACATACAACTCTAGGGCATTTAAATGGTGCGCTTGAAAATAATAAAATCTCCAACGCAAAATATTGAAAATCAAAGGCAATGACTTGAGGCTTCATCGGTGAAAGAAAGTCCCTTTCTGTCGATTTATTAATCTTTACAGTCATGATGGAGGTGGTCGCACAAAAAACACAATATGTAAATTACATTTATTCAAAAACAAAAATATAAGCTGACGATGAGAAGCACTATTCAAATTTATTCCATCTTGACAGACTGAATGTGGGATTTCAGGCTGGTTTTATTTAAGTCTAACAAGTCTCCAGAAATTCAAATGACAAATACCACACCGTGGCCTTCAGTTTAACAAAAATTGCATCAACATCTAAAATAATAAAAACATTCTACAAACTGTTTTGATTCAAACTACTTTAAATGAAAAGCTTAAATTGACAAGGCCTGACATTTCGATCCTGGCAGAGTCTTTTCTAAGGTAGGCACTGAAAACGACTTTTACAAGATCGAATCATCGGGCCCTCTATCTTTGAGGGAAAATAAAGCCAGGCTGACATCCAAGACAGTTGAGTTGCTTAAACGCAGAAATATCTTGGTTGCAACGTTGAAAATTTCAGTTACACAATAAAATGGAAATAAACCTTACGCACAATCACTACTGTTTGCAAAGAAAACATGTATGAAACAATTGTTTACAACTTAATTTTCGTCCCCACAGATTGAAAATCCGTCAGAAATACAGTCGCGCACAGAAGAGAACGAAGGAAAAGATACTAACGGGGCGCAGTTACCTTGAACGCGAGCAGAAATGTTTTGTCAATTAACACGCACCTCGCTAACTTGGGAGACGAAAATTAAAGACTTGAAAAGTGCACTGGCTCTAAGCTCCTTAAAGAAGCTAATAAAACCTCTTGGTAAATTTATAATACGAGTATACAGGGGCTTTGTGTGGTAGCCATCTTGCGGGGCAGTTCTTTTGTTCCACTGGAAACCTCCTTTGTGCATACCCTGTGGAACAAAAGTACTGGCCTACAAGATGGCAGCCATGCAAACTTCTACACCACGTGAATACACTAGAAAGCTTGAAAAGGCAGACTATGTGCTGTGACGTGGACAGAGCTTCTGTGAAACGTCGGTCATGCTGTAGCTTAATTCATCAGAACCATCAAATACTTCTTGTACAACAAACATACACATGTGAAAAGCTCACGTATTAAGGGTTTATCCTGACTTCACGGTGTCACGGGTCACTCATGACGGCGTCGTGATTAGAAATCGTGGGCGACTTAAAAACTTAAACCTACAGTTCATTTAGAAGCATTTGAAACATCAGCTGCTCAACAGAAGAGATGTGCGTCCACTAATACAGCAGCTCGTTTCTCTGCAACAGGGATTCTGAAGAAACGCTGCCAATATGCTTGCATTTCATAATTGGTAACACCTGCCCAACAATTTGCATTCTTTTCAGAGTGTTCACAAAGTAAAGGTAAAATTCAGGGATAAACTCGGAACTCCTTAACTGCTCAGGAGGGATCTGTTTTACTTTCGACCGTTTCTATAAATGCCAATGATCTAAAACTTTACTCCAGACACTGGGGCGGTGCCCAAAGTCAGCAGAACTGCACTGTATGTTTTGGACTCTAATAAGACAGTTCCAACAAAATCAAATCCATGCTCAACTGGTGTCATGTCATGGAATCTCGGCAGAAATGTGATTCTACAATCTCTTTTGTGAAACAAATTTTTGCTTGACAACATCATCCCCCAAATACTGCAACGATACGGTTGGAATTAACATGTTATGTTTAACATTCCTTTTTTTTTAAAATTCTCTTGTTTATACCATACGCCTCACTAAAGAAGTGGCCTCGTATCCTTACTCCAGACCTTTCAAAATACATGTACACCTTGTTCTCTCCGTCCATTTAGCGCCAAGGCAGCAGAAACGCATACGCAGAATAAATGAATACACCAATGACGGTCGCTACGTTTACGTCCTTCTTAAGCTAAAGAAGCACGGTTTTGTTGAGGTTCAAATAATACATTTGGTACACGGCACACAATATCTTGGCGATGGAGCTGTTCTATGAAGTATCCCCGGGCCAAAAGGATGTTTCTTTCAGTGAGGTTGACGCGATGGGAGACCGATCCTATTGGTAGAAACAGAGGAGTGATAGACGTAAGTCAGTCATCAGGTCCGCGTACATTGGGTGTGTTCGAGTTGCTTCCACGGTACAACCCTGGCCTGACATCGCCGCGTGGGCTGAGTGTCAAACGCGTGCGTGAGACGGTGGGGTGGGGGGACGGCGGCTGAGCCGGAGTCAACTCGTAAAAGCTACTGCAATGAACCCACCCATGGTGTAACATATTTAGGCTAACCTACATGCTTACTTGTGTGCCGTGGAATGGAACACATTTTTCAGGAAGCTGACACAATCTGTAACAGGTCAATTAAATTATGCAAGAACGCCTTGACTTTTAGACCGTGACCATAACTGACCAATCAGCGAGCGTCTGACTACGGCCGACCAATCAAAAGCCTCCGTCTCTTTATGAGATTGATACTAGTAAGGGCCTAAGGGTTACTCTACCAGAAGTTGTCCAATACCGCGCATTGGCTGCGTCCAAATCACACGGCTTCGGCTTGAAATTACACACGACTCTATGGGAACCGGCTGCGGCCACTACCACACACTCACGTGTACTTTCTAGCCGCAGCGAAGTAATTCGGACAAGGCCTTACTTCCTGAACTAAAAAGTGTACAACTTGGCGTGGTACAAATTGCCATGTCCCAGGGGGCCTCATCTTTTCACTCTATACTATCGTTTATTCCAGCAAATTTCACCCTTGTAACCATTCATGGTCTTTAAGTTTTCGTTTCATGTACTCGCAGGCTTTATGTTTTACGGGTGTAAATTGCTATGGTGAATCGACTAAACTCTGTGTCACCACTAATCCAGAAATGTCCAGTCATTCCTTGCGGACCCAAGCATCCACACAAACCCTCGCCTGTCTAGCCCGCCTCAGAGCTACCTCCAGTGTACGCAGCCTTTTTTGGCTTTTCCATAATCAGACAGAAGGGCTCTAGTTTTTTTTTCTTCCTCTGTGCCGTGGGGAACTCGGGGGTTTCTTTCAAGGCCGGATTTAGTGATCAGTCATCTTCGCTTTAGACAGCATCCGAATGGCCATAGTTCGACCGTAATCAGACACTCTTGACTGAGAGATGCATGTTTAAAGTGTGTACAGACGTGCCAGCCCACTGGATTTACGTGCATTTTGGCACATAGAACGAAAACAGATGTCGTAATTCTATTTTCGTTGAATCAACCGCAGGAGGTTCTTGTCATTTCCTTAGAGAAAAGGGACATTTTTCTTTAGTCATCTTTATAACAAAAAATACCAACAGATGTATACATGAAACTTTGCAAAACGGATACAGAGATTTCTCCGGGCATGGCGCTGATGTGCTTTTGCCCCCCCCCCCAAAAAAAAGTAATGGCGGATGTTGTTCTGATGGAATGCCGCTGAAATTAATGACGAAAGATATGCTGGAGAAACATTTCAAATTCCCTGAAACACTTGAATCATTTCATCTTCCACGACGATTTCAACGGAAACCATGACATTAGGCTTAAGTCCCAAAGGTTTTCTCATTGAACAAAATCGATTAGTCAACATGAATTTTTCGTTATTTGCGGTATGCACGTACTGAGCTTCCGAGTCCTACTAAATTTACAAGCACTCTCAATCAAACATGTTCGAGGACGGCAGCAAAATTCTACTGAGATCGAACGCGATCCGCCCAAGCTTAAGTGCACCCCCAATCGGCGTAAGAAAGATAGGTGGTTACAACCGGGTTCTTGCACGCATTCTGCCTGTACGCAAGGACCATACACGCCAGAATAAATTAGTAACGCGTACTCAGCGTGCTTCGCGCTGATGAAGTACGCGTATACTTGCGCGCCTCATGGCGCGCCTATGTGGTGAGTACCCATTGATCTCCATTATTTAATGGATTGATCTCCATTATTTAATGGATTGATCTCCATTATTTAATGGATTGATCTCCATTATTTAATGGATTGATCTCCATTATTTAATGGCTTGATCTCCATTATTTAATAGATTGATCTCCATTATTTAATGGCTTGATCTCCATTATTTAATGGATTGATCTCCATTATTTAATAGATTGATCTCCATTATTTAATGGATTGATCTCCATTATTTAATGGATTGATCTCCATTATTTAATAGATTGATCTCCATTATTTAATGGATTGATCTCCATTATTTATTGGAAATCAATGGTGAGTACCAAAATAACCACCCCCCCCAAAAAAAAGAGAGAAAAAAACGCCCTCTTTTGTTCCACTCGGAGCGGATAATAGGGAAAGTGCACTCTGCCATTATTGCCGGAAATTTCAAGAGCATGGGAAAAGCTTACACAGGATCAGGAAAAACTAAAATGGCTGAATTCACGTCGCTGCTGTAGGACTTATCACATCCTAAGCAAAATTAGGATTTAGGTGTTACCCGACCCAGGTGAAATTTTAGGCTGAAGTCTGATCTTTTATTCAGCTCGTCTTTCGTCTCCACCTGCCTTTACACCCCCGCACTTAGGAGGTGACAGCATCATTGGTCCCATATCCCATCAAAAATGCCCCCTGAATTCATTCATTCGATACGTATATATAGTGAGATGCATTATACATTTGCGCATTCATATGGAACGACGATATCTCGCTTCTCCAAGAACCCACAGCATTGCATGTTTTACCAGTCTACAGGATGTTATCTTTCTTTATGTTTACAAGGAAACCATTTTCCATGATTCGTGGCTCTTAGTTTTCAATAATTTAATCAACAGCGGGCCCCCTACCTTTAGGAGGGCTGCGAACAAAATTTCAAAGCTTAACTTATCGCATATACTGAGTGAAGCTCATTTGGTTCACTTTATCTTCGTGTTATTTTGAGTATCAAACATCTACAGACCCCTTGAATTTTTTAAAGAATAGAGACATCGGGCCTTCTTATCTGTTGTAATTCACTTCAATGTTTTCTAGTTGATATGAACAATAAATGCTGTTTGCGGCAGCCTAGTTCTAATACAATTCTCAAAACACGAAGAGTCCGTATTCACATCTGTGCTTCCAGTTGTCATGCCAACCTTTCAGATGAGCCCAACTACTTGTTTCCATTCGGAACACCCCAAACAAAATTTGGCCCTCGGTGTTGAAGCTGCGATAACAGCGAAGGATAGACACAGGGAAAGCGCAGATCTATCGGCAAAGGCTGAGCTCCGCAGCGTGTAATTTTCGGCCAACCTCAAGTAATGACGAACAAAGCTTACTGAATATAAGCTGAGTGGGATGGAGGCTCCAGCTTAGACGGCGAGTCATTAAGACCGGCCCAATAGTTACTACAATCAATCAGGGTCACACCTTGTGCGACACCTTGACTCCTTGAAAGTGACAGTCAAGTTGCTCGTACCAAGGCCAAGTAGAAATGAGGTGGCTGAGTTTTTTTTTTTTAGGGGGGGGCATTTCTTGGGGCTCCACAAATTTGGGAAATTTTTAATATAACCTTTATTGGCCCTTCTTAGGTTGGAAACTTCATTTTGGTGCTTTCTGCAAACTTTTGGAAGGGAAAGAAAATACCAACGAAATCGCTAAATCCTTCCATTAACCCCCCAACCCCCCCCAAAAAAGTTTTGTCATGGGCGGCACGCCCCCTTGACCTGACTGGAGTGGTGTCTTGTTACGTCTTTCGTAAGACATTTTATATGGAAACCACATCAATCTCCAAGACCCTTGGAGAAAAGTCAAGTGGTAGCTCATCCTCTGGAACTGTTAACTAGAGCGCCACCAAGTCTGGGCTCCAACTCATGTGATTTTTTTCATGCCTTTGACGAGTTCAATCGGCATTTGACACATGGGGCAATTTGGAACAGGACGGCGCCGCATCGGCGCCCATTGGTGGTGGCATTTGGCGGGTCTAGAGAAGATCCAAGGGCAGACACGATCTGGGGATATGCATCAGTGAGCCACTTGCCACGGCATGTTAACCTCGTTCTCTTCTTTTCCCGCTTGCTGCTCCTCTTTGGCATGCGTCTAGAATTTCTTTCGTGACGAGAGCCGGTCATCAGGCATCATCATTCAGTCGAGCCTCATCACACACGCACAGAATGTTCATCTCATGTGACTATCATCACCCTCAAGGTTTTCTCTGCATGACTGTACACAACCTCCATCAAATTGGACAAACCAAATCTACTCTGCGCAACCAACCATCCGGGATTACTCATGTTGTGCGGTACGCGTGGGCGCTTAGAAAAATCAGAGTAACGATTTCGGCTTTGGCATTGGTGTGAAAAATGTGTGCATATACCCAAGTGGAAAACTGACCTTGTAGGCTGAGAATTCTTCTCCGTGGTTTTTCATTCCGACTTGTTACAGTTTTCAAGGTCATTGATCAATCGGGATTATTAAAAGTCATGAGACTGCCACCTCAGCTTGACAGCAAGGCGCAGTTTCACAATACAATAATCATGGCTTCTTTCCCAGTACATTTCGCAGTAAATAGGGAACACTTCAGTTAGTCAGTTAGTTAAACTTAATGCAACAAGAAATAAGTTTCTCAAACAGCTCAGGTGAATTTAAGGGCGAAGCGAGCAAATTCGATCGCAAGAGCCCTGCAGAAATGGATCATCTGAAACTCTAACCTACTACGTATCTACAGCAAGAGTTCAACATGAGAGAAAAATGCAGAGCAAAATACCCACCTGTCTCGCTATCTGGACTAAGATGCTCCCTGTTCGGTGCGGCTCCTGTGTTGGATACAAAACAACGACGACAATGGTGACAAAGAGGCAGGTTGAATTGCTAGACACGGGTATAGGGTTACAGAGCAGGAAGGATTGACCCAGCATCGCGGACACAAGACATGACATAGCGCGGGGATCTACAGTGGAGCACGGTCAACTCAGGGCTGAAAGAGCCTATTCTCGGATTTTTTTTGTCGACCTTTCAGCTTACAGCGACAATAATTTTATCGTTCAAACACTCCATGAACAGAAAATAAACACGATTCCCTGACATCTGACACCCGCACACTGACTTCCAATCAGTTCATATGCGTATGCCACGAATAAGATTTCATCCCCTCTCTTCTGCAAAGACAGGCAGCAACGTCAAAGCCTACTGATGTCTGCCAGTGTCTGACCTTAAGGGACTAACACAGTGAAAATATTTATGTCAAATAACTGACCACATCCTCATGCAGAATCCTTTCAGGAAAGCCATAAACTCATGTGTTCACTTCTTGATTGTTAATGTGCATTTGTGCAACAAAAGCCAGTGAAAAATTAATATGCTCGAGAAAAATCAGGAGAAGCTTGCCTCTCAAGACCATGATTCCTATAACGTAGCGTGGTCTTACTAATGGCATTCACTAAATTTTTAACAATTAGTATTTGTCTAACATTAGCAAACGTGATTATTCTACACAATGCAACAAAAACATGCATCCCTCACTGAGAATAAACTCAGTAAAATGGGAGTACTGTTCTCTACATATATGCTTGGAAGTACAATGTCCATTTCCATGGTTTGATATCTGGATCTTTGTATAAGCTTTGGGTCCAATTTTTTTTCCTGTCCTTGTTACATATGGCATGCACATTTGGAAAACATCCTTTAATTTCTAATAATTAATACAGTAATGCAAATTACCTGCCAAACAAATAAAAAATAGTTTAGAGTCAATTTCAGGCCAGGTGTAACACTGAGAAACATATCACCCTGTGGGCCCCAAATTGATAGAATGACCCATCTGCCCATAAGCAGGCAGATAAATTATTAAAGTAAAAAGAGTGCTTCGGAATGGTGTGACGTGTTAACGACAGAGGCTGCACGTGCATGATTTATTGCAGGATAACGCGCAAACAAGGTGAACCACCAAGGTGAATGGGCAGAACTATAAACAGTGGCCTCGTCGAGCCTGACACTTGGGGGCGCACTGCACGGCAACTCAGACTTATTGCTGGGAGGATAAGAATAAATAGGGCCTCCCATTGGTTGTTGAATTCTGTAGCCATGCTGAGGCGGGGACCAGTATCATTCTGACACGTCAGAACATCAGGTGTTGGTGTGAAGAGCCTGGTCAGGGGTCTACTAAGACGATTCCCTTTTTCAAGGGCCAAATGATCGCACCTTAAAATCAAATTGACCAGGGCTTGGTGAACAAATTTCTTTTCACTGACTCAAGAATAAAAACACTTTAGCACCATCAAACGTTGCTCAGTTTTTTTAAAAAAAGCATTTCTCCTCCTTTGTCCAGGGCTGTCAAAATCTTAACACTGAGAACGACCTTGACGCTTGTCACTGGAAGAATAGACAGAAAGGCTCTTTTTAAAGGGGGAATTTTGGGAGCGTGTTAAGGCTAAATCTAATATGCCAGTGAGCTTTGTGCCAAGTACAACACGGATATAGACTTCCAACTAAGATTTTTCTCCTTCACCTGAGAAGCTGTAGCTTTTAACACGGACAGCTTTACAATAATCAGATCAGGCATCAGACATTTTTCTGTAATGGGAGGGCTTTCAGTTTTCTAGTTCCTAAGTGAATCAGCAGTGGGGGGAGGATTCGTTAGACCAGATGATTTGATTAGTAAAGAGAGGCTCCGGAGCAGCGGAAAGAGGAAGTAATTTGAAGGGAACTCAAGGTCACTGTCTTTAGGAGAAAAGAGTGAATTTGCTTAAAAGCTCTTTTTGCGTCTAAAGACTGCAGGAAGAACTCTGCGCTTTTGGTCTGTCAAGGTTTTTCAGCTACTGGGGTGTGGCAGATGTCATCATACCAGAGGCAAGCAATTCATTGCCAAGGTTTCTGCGTGCGTACATATTCAAGATCGTTAAATATACACCTACGCAGATGAAGAAATAGAAAGCTCTGTCATAAATCGGACATTTTCTGGCCATTCAACCTGCCTGTCTGAACAAACGCACCAGGTCAAAGCAGTGGTGTATTTGAGTCTGTCACAAGTCCCTGTGAGTCCATAACAAGTCCATCACAAGTCCACGAGTCTTAAGCCAATTCACAAGCTATTCAAATGAGCTGTAAAAAAAAATTCCTTTGTCATTGTTCACCCTGTTACTTATGACAGGCCTTGCGATGCACTTCAGTACAATACTGGGTCATAGTGACAGAGTGGCCAGTGAAGTGAAGTAAAAAATCTCACTCGCGAAGCAGTGATGGGTGTTTGGATTTGGGGCATCTCAACAGCAGAACGCACACGGAGCTCATAGGTAGCATTCTCCCCTCTCTGTATGTTAATACTACACCTATAATAATCCTAGAAGGGTTGGCTATTTTGGTGCACCTCACGCTGGGGGAGGGGGGAATTGTCCCATGCCTGATTTTTCTAAAACTTTCTGTACCAGTACAAATGTCAATTTTCAACTCAATCTGTTACATGATTTTGTTACAGTCATTTGAAGGTCAAGGCCAGATGTGTATCAGTCATTTGAAGGTCTAGGCCAGAGGTGTGTCGGTCATTTGAAGGTCAAGGCCAGAGGTGTGCCGCTCATTTGAAGGTCAAGACCAGACGTGTGCCAGCACCCTTGCCCTGTGCAGGGCAGTGGAAAAGCAAACATGTTTGGCTGACCTGTCTCAAAAAATGGTGCGAGAACAGAAGGTTGGATTTTCACAAAAGTGGCTTCAAAAAATGATTGCAAATGCTAAAAAAACTCAAGGTTCGGCACGTAAAAAAAAAAGGAACACAGCAAAATTGGTTGAAAATGTTGAGATGGAAGAGCAGATTCCACCCCCATCCCGCTCTTGTTAGGTTAATGAAATACTGTTTGTTTGAAGGATTGGGGCACAGTGAACACTGAGAGTTTATTGTGACTTTCATTCCCTAGAGATGCTGTTCTGCTGACAGCTCGGGAGCTTCATTTCACTTCCATTTGTTCATCGTTTTCCCAAAGGACAATTACACTGATTATGAAAAGAACATTTGATAATCAGTTTTCTCACCTTCGGCGTTCTCTGTCACGGCTACGGCTTCGAGAATGCGATTGGCTCCGCTTTCTGGAAAAGGAATAGGGAAGCCCATGAAAAAACTTGAGGAAAGTTAGTCAAACTGTATCCTTATGTGATCTTGCAAAATCCAACAGGAAATTTGTTGAGGATTTTGTAGGATTGAGGAAGGTAGAACTCAGCCACTGTTACTTTACATAGGACTTGATACCCCTTGAAAGTTGAAGTATGAAGAACGTACCAAAGTCCTCCATTACTTCTCGCATTTGGTTCTAGCAGGGCTGACCACGGCTTCAATCCTTCAAAATTCTCAAGATATTTCTGTTAGGGCCAGCGACCATTTAGACTCGGTTTGAAAAGGGCCCCCCGGTAGCCTGCCCTGTATAATGCCTGCCCGGTATTCAGGCTACTCCAGGCCGGTATCAGGCCTGTCTGCACGTCGGCATTTCAAAGTCCCTGACGGAAGGCTTCCCCCACCATGCTTCCACAGATAAATAGGGGTCTAAGCGGATTAGTGTAAACATTGTATAGCGCTGAAAGGTTAAAAACCACAAGCAGGTTCCTTCTGGGATAGATTACATGTACCAGTACTTGCAAACAATAGACCCCAGGATGAAGAAGTTCGAGATCAACAACCAGTCCAGCATCCCAGGCCGGTAGCCAGGCCAGTATGAGTGGGGTTTTTGCAACAGGCCGAGCTTACAGGGGGGCCCTTTTCAAACCGGTCTAAATGGTCGCCGGCCCTTAATGTCCAGGGGAATGTGGATTCTTTCTGGTACATTAAATAGGCCTTAACTTACTCTTATGAGTACGAACAAGCAACATTTCTACCCGCCACCATGAAACGATGCAGCCTCCGAACTCACACACATATATTTGCCACATAGCCTCAATTCTTCGATATCCTCCCCTTTACGCAAAGAGGATTTTGGAGAATTTGAGGGGGTACTGTAGCAGGGTTATAAAACACTTGTTTCTTCAACCTTACCTAGTTCTTTCCCCACTGCTGCTGCGGCGACTCCGGCGACGTGGTGAACGGGATCGGGAACGTGACCTTCAGTAAAACACAACAAGTAAAGAGATACTGACCAATTTCATGATAGTCGGTGATCAGAGGCTATGGTGGGCCACATCAAACAAAACCGGCATTATTAATTTTAATTGTAAATCCCATGGAGAGCAAAGATGTATCTTTCGCAATACACAAACAACCTTAAACACAAATGCTTCACTGAGAGACACATGCATGAATCATGTTTTTGAAAACATACTGTCCCCAACAAATCAGTTTAAATATCCAGAAAATAGTCAGCTTTTCAGAAATAAATTGACAAGTGTGCGAGAAAAACATGGAGAACAAATAAAGTATCCTCAGAAATTTGGCAAATTTAGTGAATTAATGAAGAGGTACAATTAACGATTATGATCTAAATTCTTTTTTATGGAGCCTGGAACGGAAAAAAAAAAAATAAATAACGAACATAAACCAAACAGCCAAATGAATGCAACACACACTTACCAGCAGAAATTTAACCCACATTCTTTGCACATGACCTAGCCGCCCACACACAACCAACCAATCACGGGCTTCCGTCTTCCGGGGGGCATTCCAACCAATCACATATGTGTCCGGGTAAAAACCAACATCGTGTATGGTGGGGGGAAGGGGGAGAGGGGGACAGTGGTGACTGACCAAACCGCACCACTGACCACTTTGGTGCCGCACATTTGCGTGCGAGGTTCTTGCCTTGCGGGACTTTATTCTACCATCAATTGGCAACGCTTCTGACATCATCGTCAGCCTGACACAATTTTGCCCTCAAATTTTTCCACTCATTGAGACACCATCGCTGTAACCATGGCAACCATCCAACAACTAGACCACACACCAGCCTAGAGATTATGTGTAAAATACCAGCAAATGAAAAACACAGTTCAGTTGATGTGTTCCTGAAAATTGCTAGATTTTCTCGTTACATGCACGCCAAATTGTATGTTTTTTTTAAAAAAAAAAGAACAAAAGGGCAACCTTCTTTGCAAAAAGCACAATTGTCTTAAACTTACCTCAGAAAGGAATAATCATTTCATTCGAAATTTTATTGTTTGCCTCACTAAGAATAAATTGAAGTGATGAAAAAGTCATTCAAAAATGCTTGAAATTTGATTGGTTGTTCTGTGGGAAGTACAAGTTGTCTGACAACTGAAATTTCTATTCAAGAAATTTGGATGCGTTAGTAACTCAAAAACTGTTCCTGGATTTTCAGAGTATCGAACATGGAGCATTATACATTCAATGCATATGCACAGCGTATTTATGTACATATGTATTTACATATACTGATATGTATTCTTGCCGACTACCAAAATCTTCAAGTTTTAACGTTATGTAAGACAAGAAAGCATACATATATATACATATATAAATGGACCATTTGAAAGAGAGGCAACACTTGCAAGCTCTGGCCGCTGGAATGGATAACTTTGCAAGTCAGTTATGTACAAACATAAAACTTTGTACAGTATTTGGTGCTTTGATGGTGCTTTATATCAAAAAGTCTCCAAGTGCTGCACAATGTGGGCGTTTCACAATAGCGCACCTCCCAAGAGTTTGCAGCAAAATCTGTTGACCCCTTCCAAACACGCACTGGGTCCACAGATTTCGCGCAAACTCTAAGAGGCACGCTATTGTGACACGCCCGTATTATCAACCCGGCTCACTGAGATCCGTTAACAGGTACCAATTTCGATTCTTAAGTGGAGAGGGGCAGTTGTGATAAAATGCCTTGCCCAAGAACACAAGCCCCATGTTGCTCGAGGGGGGTATGAACCCACACACCGTTGCATGTTTATCAAACATCACAACCGCTGGACCGAGGCACTTTACTTCAGTGACAACATAAAGTGTCTTTGTGTTGAGGTGAATTCAACGTTTGCGAATTCCTAATTGAGCCTTGATGGTCCACTGGGGAACTTGACCATGGTAACTGAGCCTGCCCTAGTTACATGTAACTTGAGCTGGGTTGTGAAAGGGATCAATACACGTGTACATGACTTTGTGAGAGCAGGACAGACATGAGCGAAGATATTATGGGCCTACAGGAAAGTTAGAATGATATGGCTACCCACCTGCTGAAGTGCCGACGGTAGCCTGACGTGAAGCGCGTGCAGTGCCGGGCGATGTGGCCCCGCTCTTGGCACTGGTAGCAGCGGATGTCCGGGTCGCGGAAGGTGGACCTGCTAAACCCCCCACGGCTGCGGTTGCGGGGACGAGCGAGGTTGACCTGCAACCGGGCACCGCGCATCGTCCTAGAAGGCGAACACGATCAGAGGTGACTCAGTTTCTTTGCTAACTGCATGTATCAGACTGAACATCATGGATGTTTTTGCAAACAAAAAGTCTTCAAATTCCCCAACTGCATCAACATGTTCTCAGGAGCCAACTGGCCTCTCTGTTTGTTTTTCCATTTTCAAGAGGTACCAAGTCCTGTGTTGATGAAAATAGCTGATGGGCTGTGCCTTCCTAAACTCTGTAAAAAAATCAATCAAAGTTGTTGGGAAGTGAAGGATATGAAAGGCTTAGGTCAGTCGGTTGGTCGGTATATCTACCTTCATCGCCTCTTTGGCTAGTAAGGTCAACCCTTTAAATAGAAAAAAATTATTTGGTAGCCATTTGTTCCTATTGGGGAAAATTCTAGGCGCCAGCACTTTTATGAAAGTTTAGTAATCACTTGCGCTGAATATTCGTGAACATACGTACACATGTAGTATAAATACCCTGTGTTTCCATCGTCCATTCATGCCGTAGAATCATGAACTGCCGCCTGATTTAGGCACTATTTAAAGCGTTGAGTAAGGGACCGTACATGTAGCCTTGTAACTATTTTACAGGCTTTGCAAATTTCTGTGCCTACAAACTCTGCCAATCTGACCCTTGGGTGTTGCCACCCTGAGACTGCAGGGCACGGCGAGGCTGGATGACGGGCCCCATAGTTCTGAGGGGTAGTAGTTACTCACTCTCCATTCATTTCCCGGACGGCGTCCTCTGCATCCTTCTTCCTCTGGAAGACGACGAAGGCAAACAGCGGTGGGTAGCGCGCCAGCCACACCTCAAAGAGTGGGCCAAACTTCTTGAAGGCCTTCTCCAGGTCGGTTCGGGAGATCTCAGAGTTGATCTCGCCGATGTAGACACGAGTCCGCTCTCCGTCGTCGCTGTTCTCCTCGTCACTGCTGTATTTTCCCATACTGTTGATACCCTGCAGTAGTGAGTGCAGATAAATATCAATCAATATTATCATATCTGATGCCTGGAAGTCAAAAATTATCTTGATGAAATGGGTCGGAAAAGTTTAAGATATCGGAATTTCTAAGTCGACTATCACAGTATCGGACAGTTAAAAAAGGCGGAACTTATTTGCAGAAGCGGATTTTTAAAGTCTCAAAAGCGGAAATCCGCCAAAAAAGAGGAAGAATCTCATCCCTGCATTGACAGTCATGGGAAATTAAAATCTTACGTACTTGTAGATTATCAATGACAATTATGCACTACTGTACAAAAAAAAGTAACTATAGAATTTTGAAACTGCGTTACGGTTACCGTAAAAATAACCAGTTCGTTTGGATTTTAGTTTCCAGAATTTGCCTAGCATGCCTGGTCATGCTAGCCCTGGCAACAGACCTAGCTCTACTGACTCACCAAAAATACCCTTGCTACCTTTCTTAATTCAATTGCCAAAGGCAAATTTTTGGGGCTTCATTGATATATTGGACTTCAAAATCTGTCAAAATCCGACCGTTTTCGCTCGACACATGCACGACACAAACTTTTCGATGCTTCCTCCCATTCAAATAAGGTATTTTTGGTGAGTCTTTGGAATTTTAAAGAACCATTGTAACTTTACTATATGTAATGTCGTGGAACGTTAGTATGACCAGAGGAATTCTAATGCTACAATAGTATAGGCCCTAGGCCTAGCTCTACTGAATAGGCCCTAATGCACTCTTTGAAGTTTGAGGGTTTTGCAAAACTCATGAATCACATATCACGCAACAGTATTAATATTTTCTTACAAATAGGAAAAAGAAAATGAAAGCATCAAACTGGCTTGGTACATTTTCGATAAAAAGATTTATAGCAAATTCAGTAGTCTGGTACCTGTACCTCTTCTATTCAATCTTGTGGAGTGGATATGGTTGACACGATCAAAACGGTGCCATTCGATTAGACCCTGGACAACCCACGAGTACCCACCTGGCAGTGTTACTCACCTTTTTATCAGATGTTTCGAAACACTTCAATCTCTGGTTGAGTCTGAATTTCACAAAACAACAGGAAAATATGATTAAAAATAATGGCTACCTTTTTGTTATTCCCAAAACTCTGCAACAACTCGTGTCATGTCGTGCCAGGCTGGCTCGCGTGAACTGGGAAAAGAAGAACAGCGCCACCATACGTCCGGCGGGAGCAGCACCCCCAAATTTATACACATTACATGGTTTAAGCTTCACAAACTGATCGCGTTAATATACCTTTTCCAGAGACTTCTATCTTTTCAAAATTTCTAATGAAAAACCTGTGTGGTAAAAGCCATCGTACTTCCAGTAACTACAGAATCCCCCCTCCGAACAAACTAGGTCCGCCTACTCTTAAAAGCGCCCTCAATGGTAATTTCTTAGAACAGTGGATCGATCGATAAATTATTGATCGATAGTGCGCGTGCTTTGCACTTTCGCTGGTGACCATTAGCCGTAATTGTATATGTAACCAGCTTTAGGGTACCGGGTACCTCGGTTTGGGTATCAGTTTTCTCTGAGAGACGCGAGGAGAGCTGGCGCATTCTACATGTAAGTGTTTCCGCGAATTTTCTGCATAGGATTTCTCGGTTTTTAGTGGAAAAACTTAAAAAGTACGCCTGCCGCCTCATTGTAATTGTACTATTTCTTTCCTTCGAAAGGCAGTGGCTGCAAAGTACATCGAAACTTATGAATGGGGGAAACGATTGAAAATGCATGATGCCTTGAAACCGGAGGTACCCCGGTGGCGTACTGCAATGTGCATTAGCGAGCTCTGTAGGCCATCATACGTACACGTGTGAAACCAAACCACGGTCCACAACCATGGACACGTGCATGACATGTATGGGGCTCAGCAAACCATAGAAACTTGTCGAGTGAAATCAGGCTCCTATAACACTCGGGGTTTATATTCCTAAAAAAAAAATCTTCCCTGTCCACAATTTTGACACACGTGACAGGATTCAAACCCACGAATCACAAACCATTATGCTGTAAGTACCGCTTGACTACCGCAATTCACTCAAGTTGGCGGTGTTTTTACTGTAGATAGGCCCATACCGATGAACGGTTGCAACGCGAGTCTAATACTATAACATTGGACATGCGCAATACATACACAATCACTGTGGTTTGGCTTCATACGTGTAATTGCATATCGTATGTCTCGCTTTACAGTCACCTCTTCCCATTTCCACTTCACCCCTAACCACATCGCCCCATTCCCACTTCGCTCCATCTGTGTTAGCATGGTTACAAACCTCTTCTGACAAATGTGGAGTTTTCCCATGTAATTGTGTCTTGAAAACGGTGATCTTTGAATGTGACGTAGGTATGCAGGCTGTTGATGTCGCCATTTTAAAATAATGCCAGGATGTCACCGAACGATGATGGGGGCGTCTGTGCGTGAAAAGTCAAGACACCCTGCGCTGTGTAATGTGTAAATTTACATGTAAAGCGCCAGTCTGGTACCTTGACTTCCCACACATACTGTATGTTCAGCATGCACATGTGTAACCCAGTCGGGGGGGATAAATAATTTTAAAATGTCAACTGGCTGGAGAATTTGAAAGACGTCATGCATTTAACCAACCGTGCCTGCACATGACAGAAACTACTGTGGGCCACACGTCAAGATGTCGCGCTACGAACAAAACAACTGCAAGGTGTACGTGGGCAACCTCAGCGACTATGGAAATGCCAAAGAGTTGGAGGCGGCTTTCGGTGTGTATGGGCCTCTGAAGCACGTGTGGGTGGCCAAAAAGCCACCTGGCTTTGCCTTTGTGGAGTTTGAGGAGCCCCGAGACGCTTTGGACTCAGTGAAAGGCCTGAACGACACGTGAGTATTTTCACTTGATCTAGGTACCGGGACTCTGGAAGGTGTGAGAATTACTTGGTCAAGGTCGTTACATCGGCAAAGAGTGTGTACCATTAATTTCCTGACTCTGAAACATTCATGTTTAGGATACTTATCATATGTACACAGATTGTAATGAGCGATGTGTCTCACCAAGAAAGATAAATTCATTGCTTCATCGTGCTAAATGCTTAAAAATGTAATGTAAGCATCAACAGAATGGAAGCTCGTTCTGTACTCATATATGATGGATTTTCGTTTGTCTTCACAGCGTGATTTGTTCCCGCCGTGTGGAGGTTGAAATGGCTACTGGGGAGAAGCGTGGCGGCCGAAACCGTGACCGTCGCAGCGGCGGGTACGGCGGCAATTATGGCAGCCGCTACCCACCCCGCCGCTCGTACAACGATGACAAATGCTATGAGTGTGGCAAGCCGGGCCACTTTGCCCGAGACTGCCCCTACAACAGGCGCCAGAGGTACTCACGATCCAGGTACGCTGCTTGTCCTGTCCTCGCTGGTTGCAGTAGCCCTTTGGACATGTGCGCATTTGCCAAGTGTGATCGGTCAGTCTTCACAATCAGTCAGTTTTCGCTGATTCAGCTGTAACTGCACATCTCCACCATCAGTTGATCATCTTTCTGTCTAATTCCCACTTGCTGAAGATCACTTTGACGAAATTCCCTGCCGGTTCGACTGATTTTGTAGCCCAACTGACTGATTCTGCAGGTCGACCGATTGCGCCTGGCAAATATATTTCCAATGGGATAAATTTCAGAAATCCGAAACTTGACTGTTACATGTATGCTTGAAATACTTTTGTCTTCATTTCAGTTTGGGGGTCTAAAGGGATGACCTTTTTTTTTGAAAAGAGTATTCTAGTTTTGGTATTGCACTTGTTGCATGTGGTACTTAGAAAAATAATGAGTAAACCAATCTTATTTCTCAACTTCATATCTTGTGTGGGATTTCATTCACTGCAGTACATGTACTCAATATAGCAACATTTCAGATGATGTTGGGATATTTTGGGAAAGTGTTTCCTTTTTGAGTACTCTCTTGCCAGATGTGAAAAGTAACAAGAATTAGATTAAAATTATTCTTACTGAAACAGCTTTTGTTTGTACTTGTTGATTGCAGGACATCTAAACTTCTAGCCCATACACTTGTAGATCGGGCATATCGGTTCCGGCAAGCTAGCTCATTGCGGCCAAATAACGTGTGTCCGCTGGTCTCGATTTGTACCCGCAAGTCCTGAACGTCAGGTCGTTGTGCCCGTCTAGTCCGATTCTGTTTGCCAGCGAGCTTTCGGGTGACTGCTAGCTATGCTTCCCCCCTTCTCTTCAGATATCGGCTACTTCGGCGCCACTTCCGACAATAGCTTCACTTTTGCCCGCCAGCGTTTGTTGCTGCTGCAAAATTCGTGAAACCACAAGTTGCGATCATCACTTTATCCCTCTGCGAGTCTTAAGTCCCGGCTACTAGATACTTTGTAAATTGGCTTCATTGATTTGAAACCTGCCTTCTTCAAGGTACACAGTACTCCAACTACACTTCCGACAATAGCTGCATTTACCCTCCAAGCGTTTGCTTCTCCCGACCAATTTGTGAAACCACAAGCTACAACCTCCATTCTGTCCCCCCCCCAAAAAAAAACTCCTAGATATTAACCAAGGCAACTACAATCAAAATCTTGCCACGTCAAGCTAAGGTATCCTCCAACTACATCTCCTACAGTCGCTGCACTTAAACCTGCGAGCGTTTTCTACTGCTGCAAAATTTGTGAAGGCAGAAGTTACGACCTCCATTTTTACCCTCCAACGAGTGCTTGTCCAAAACATCCAGACACCTGTGAGCCAGTTAGCTACAGGCGATCGAAATCCCTGCGCCCTCACTTAAGCTACACATCTTGACAGCAACCTTCAAACGTTGCATGTTCGCACAATCTACCCACAAGTTCTCCACATCCCTTTCCACCGAGTACACGTACCGGGTACATGCCCATTGTCTTGCACCCCCCCTGCAAGCGACTTCAGCGGCAGTCGTTAAGTACTCCCAGCCAAATTCACAAAGAAAATTTGCCGTCCTCGTGGCCTGGTCAAATCTACATGAGCATGTACGGATTTTTTTGTATTGTCATTTCTCTGTACAACGTGTATTTTAGATTGTGATTAGGACAGACCCTGCCGAGTGCAACAAAGGGCAACCAAAAAAGCAACAGGAGTGCAAAGCCTGAAGCCTTTTTGTATCGGGACCTATTTGTATCAGGTAGTTACTAACAGCAGGAGCATGAACTGCAAACTCCGAGACGGCCCTTGGTGACCGGCAGGCCAGGACTCGGAATACCTGTATGGGCCTTGGGGAAAATTGACCCATTTACAGTGAGCCAGCATTTCACTGTGACCATGGTGACAACTGTTCTACTTTGTTGCATTCAGTAGCGTGTCTAGCCAGCCCAAATACCGTAGAGGGATAGCATTTATACGGGGAAACAATGATTTCCTGTCCAATTTGAAGGTATTTGAGGTACATGTACATCGGTTCTTTTTCTTTGCAGCTAACAGATCAAAAGTAGTCGTTACATTGGAAGTGGTAGCAGTAGCCATGCATGAGGAAAACTCTCATCCCTCGACCCATTTTTGCTCCTGTTGCAGTATGCACCCAAAACATGCAACGTAACTTTTTTTTTCAATCAGCTCTTTGAGAAAGTAAACTGATTTTGATTGAGCATGAGCAGACTGACATGTAGGCTAAGACGTCCTTACTTTGGTACAGCTGAGTCCAAATTCGTGGAGACACTGAGCTTAAAGTAGGCTGTGTCCAAATTACAATGTGCCTGGCTGTGGCTTGAAATTGCGCACAACTCTATGAGACGTGGCTGCAGCCGTAACCCATAGACTTGTGTATAATGTCAAGTGGCAGCCAAGTAATTTGGACTGGGCCATGTACTTGTGTTGCATAGGAAGGATTACACAACAGAGTTTGTGCTTAGAAAGAATTAACAGGCCAATGTAGTGGCTGTTTACCAGCTCTTGCTAAGCGTGTACGTGTATTCTCTGCACTTAGCAAATTTCAGTTTGTACCTGCTTCTTCAGCTTGGTCCCTGCTGCTTATTTGGGTTTTGCAGTCTGTCTGAGTTTGGAGACAAGCTTTGACCAGATTTTTGGGGCATTTGAAATTAGAAATGCGGGTTGCCCAGCAACCGTAACCAGTGTTGACATGAGCAGTTTATTTCACAGCAACAAAGCTGACCTTGTGGTGACATCATCTCAAGATACTGTATCTGCATATTTTTTTTTCTCGTGATCTTTTGTTGACCTGAAATGGAAGACTTGACTTTTCAGCTTCCACATTTAAGTTCAAGATCCGAAGAAAGTACCGTTACTTGCATGTTGAGTTGGAAAAAAAGCTCATTTTGTGTATGCATAGCTCAGCCTGACACTCATTTTGATTGCCTCGTTTTATACAGGTCGAGATCGTATGATCGCTATAACTCACGCAACAGGCGTTACTCACGTAGCCGAAGCCGCAGGTAAGAGGCCATGTGAAATGGCTCCTGCAAAGCAGTAATTCACCTGCAGGACATTGCACTGTTGGTCTTTAAAACATCCAACCTTATCAACCTGCACTTGACAAATCTGCACCACTCAGTTCATTCTGGGAGTCTGATGTGAAATCCCAGCTTCACACGTTGCCACAAATAATTGATGATGTGACGCAAACTTGTTTAGTGGACCTGATCAAGTCGCCATGCCTCATTAACTCTGCTAAGTTCATGGGGCCCAGAAACATTCCTTAAAGTCTCTCAACTCCCTGGGAGTATACAGGTTAATGCAGCCCTTTCACCGCAGTGGCTAATCAAACGCAACAGCCATCTGTACCCTGGCAGGTACCCATTTGTGACCCGGTACATTGTAATCAGGAATATGTCGCTGAGGCCGTTTTAGGTAATGGCCGAGTAAAGTGGGGATGTGGGTAAATGGTGAAAAATTGATGTGGCAGTTTCTTTATTTTCTGGAAGTGTATGTATGAAAGGCTACCATCAACACACTCATTGTGTGTACCATTTGAAAGCTTGTGAAATTCCCTTTCTGACCATGTACATACCTCAAAAATTCAATTTGTGACTTATTCCTGATTTTGGATGTGCTGGGTCACATTAATACTTCAGGGTGGAGAGACGCAAGTGGGAGTTGAGTGACTTGTCTGGCTCAGGGTCTGGTTCAAAATGGCCGATATAATTCTCCCACCGTCTATCTCTCTGAGTGACGTTAACCGTAGTTGTCCTTGGACTTGCCCAAGATGGTCGCTGATACTTCATATTTTTGGTACCCGTTTGGTTGCAGCCGCTCCAGGTCTTACCACAGCCCCTACCGCAGTTAGTCGTCTGGTATGCAAGACTACCACCGCGCGGGATGTCGACATCAAGTTTGCCAGTTGGGTCATAGGGTTGGACACTTGACGATGACACCTTCTTTTTTTTAAAGGATTTTTAATGTTTCACTTTTTTTTTTAATTTGGACGATTTGTGTCAACTTTGTGTGTATTTGATGTATGGTTAGAAAGAGAAAACTGTGTGGTGTTATCAAGTGCAGAAGGAATACTGTGAACAAATTTCTTAATGGATTAATTCCTAGATTCCGTTCAGGAACAAAGCAGCGACTGAAGACATGTATTCTGTCACAGATTAGAAAGTCTTTGTTACATGATCTTAAAGTAGCTTAGATTATAAACAAGATAAATCCCGTCTTACTAAAAATTGACTACATGTACTTGTGTTTAGAATCATAACCTCCTCTGTATTCTATTTTTTTCATGGGAGTTACCAAGATAAAGGCGCTCACTTCCATTATATCTCTAGTGACCAACAATTAAGTTCCGCTGTCAAACTGAATAGGCCAATTTTCCCTGATAGCCTGTGCACAGAATAATTCTGGGTACCCTTAAAATCGACTTAGTGTTTGACTGATGGGTTGCTGTGTTAACTCTGCCCTGAATGCATGCCACATTCAGTCCGAAATGTGAGCCTGTAAACATGGTACACCAACAACTGAAAAAAATCTCAGAGTTTCTTTAATAGCCATCCCAGCTTAATTTGTCCCGTGGTAATAGTCTTTCACCTGTGCACAGTACAGTGTTAGTTTTGAGTATTTGGCAGACAAGTAAACTCTACCAGACACAGATAAAGGACATCCGGGTTCGCTCCTTTAAATTTGGAATTGTCTTGTGATGTTCCACAAAGTCGGACAAAGTAGCACTCAGCCGGGGATGAAATCTCAAGTAACAGAGGACATCAGCTGTCTTGGGTAGTCGCCTGGGCCCAATTTCACACTAAGTGGGAAAAAGTGGTTTAGTAAATTTATTTGCTCAACAAAACGCAAGAGGGAATCACTTGCAAGAAATACACAGTGCCTTGAATATTTTGCTGTTTTTTTTGCTTAGATCATTTCTGTGCTTAGCACAAATCCATCGTTGCAGCTTTGTGAAATTGGGCCGTGTAAATGGAATTTTTTTTTGCTTAGTTATTCAATCATGCCGAATCTCAGAAGTTCACTAGGTATTAATTAGAAGCTCGACTTCACGTAGATCTCGGTGTTTAATATCCAGCAATGACATGTACACATTTTGTTGAAGAATTGTTCATTTCTCTGTGTCCACACCAGTGTGTCGATTTTGTTTTTAAAGAAATAAAATACGTGTCACGTGGGCGTGTGAAGCGGAAGAGTGTATCTGTTTTTGTTCATGTACAGTGGAACACTGTTTTATTACAACGTCCTTGGGATATTTACAATTACCTTGTTATAATAGTTACCTTGTACGTGTATTATCAGTTATGAAAACAAAGACTTGGGACCTAAAATTGCCCTTATTATAAATATGACTTTGTATTAAAGGTGCTCTTATCTGTGTTCGACTGTGTATGCTCGAACGGAGTGCGGAGCCTGTGTCCTCTTTGCTCTGTCTTTGGCAGCATCCGAATCTGTTGTCTCGAGCTAGATTGAGTTGTAGGCTTGCGAAAACACCATGGACTCAATCTCTTTTGGAAGAGGTGTGGTTCTTAGAAGAACCGGCGAGTGTTTACTCTATGTTTCGCCCAGGATGCTCTGTCTTCAGGGTGGAGAGCTGGGTCACAAAGGTAATCCGGAAGCGGTGGAGCGTGGAACGAGATTCGCGGGTTGTGTAATTGCTGCGCATGCGCGGGGGCATGGAGGTGTTGGATCCTGTGGCGGTGCGGGGCTGCAGAATTGGCGGGAAACCTTGGGTGTGGGAATAGGGGACCCTTATGCCAGATGTTGCGGCTTGCCAAATGCACGCGCGCCTGAGTGTAGAAACGCATGCCTGATTGCTGCGACGCTGCACAAATTGTGTCTCTTGGGAATTGGTCTAAAAACATCTCCAACATTATCACCAGCCACCAGTTGAAGACATCAGTAATTGTTTTATGATCACTAACATTTATATCATCAGATTGGAATCCACTGGCTGCCCAACCCCCCCCCCACCTAAGCCTGATGCATACCTGCCAACCTGTCGTACTCCTTCCTGAGGTCAGGCATCACCACATAATACATTGGAATTTGAAAGGAACTGAGGGCTCATAGAAATACCTTTCAATCTATTGTGTGGTATTTGCCTGACCTCAGGAAGGAGTGCGACAGGTTGGCAGGTCTTGCTGAGCACTGAAGTGTGACGTCACTATGAACCAGAAAGTGTAGTGCAAATGAATGCAGTACTACGCGCATTGGTTCACGCGCTGGTTCTCGCTCTAATGGCTTTTGCGGACACACTCGTGCACGTCACGTAGTCACTTCGGTACTCTGTTGTCCCCCAAAGTCGATACAAATGTATGTGTCTGGAATCCAGCTACTATTTTTGTGTCGCTGACACGTCAGTGCGGTGTTTATTCATCCTACCATTTACAAGTTGCTAAAAGTTTTGTACACAACAATAGGCCCTAGTATTTGGATTTATAGCGACAGACAATCAAATGATATTCCACTAAGTAGTCTTAAAAATCGCTCAACTATATAAGCAAAACAACAAAACACAAAACCGATGTACCTTGAATAGGACATAAGCTGTATCTAGATATTGAACTTCGAAAACTTAAATCTTTTCTGGAGTAAATTCAATCATAAAGTTGAAATCCTGCCCGAATTAGATTGCATCTTCGAAACTATACATATATGCATAACGAAGGCCTACATGCAGAAAGGACCTAGGTCACTAAACTTACGCCAAGCGTTGGGTATCCGTCAAACTCGCTCCCACTGCGATTTTGACGGTCGAACGCAACGCACACGTGTGTTATGTTAATGGATCGATTTTTGTGTATACGTGAAAGTGAAACGCACCCAAAAATGTACATGGAAAGGCGCCTTAAAGATTATACAGTGTATATTCTATAGGTTTAATACGCAGTATAACACATGTGCAGGAGTAACACGCTCTTTTGTCGCGTTGCAACTTGTGCGCATACGCACAAAGAGCAGCACTGGAGAACGACGCTAAATAAACATAAATGGGCGTGGCTAACTTTAGTTAATAAGGCAAAATTCTAATTCAGTCGTTAGTCGTGCAGCCTAGTTTGCCTAACTTTTTGGCGTTCTAGAGAAGTGCATTTAACATGTCAAAAACAAAACCAAATACTTGATAAATTAATCTGAAGGTTTGCGCTCTTCTAACACTTTAATCGGTAAACCCTTAAGCAGTGTTTGTAGTCTGTTGGAGGATATGTTTTGGTCACCGAAAAAAAATTAAATGTACACATGATCTGTTTTGGGCAGCAGGGGGGGGAGGAAATCGTCGAGCCTTACACTCTCCCCTCAGGAAACGTGGCAAACAGACACAAGACCCGAGTGCTTTAAAACGAACGGTGTTTTTTATGAATAAAAGGAGACTGTTGCGGATTAAGAACCTCTTGAGTTTACTCCTTTTGACGTTATGCCCTAGTTGGCACTAACTGGATAACTACACCTGTGGCCTACTACACACAGTGGTTGTGACCTCTGACCCAGTATTACACTGTCGAGAGATCCACCCGCTAACATCCAGTCCCCCCATGAGATACCTGAATATGCCGCTGCTTGTCAGGTGAACGCGCGATCCTTTACATGCGCTGTTCACCGAACAGTTTCTCCCGGAGAACGCGCATGCGCGAGTGAGTCTCGTCCCAGTCCAAGAAGGAGCCCTCCAGATGCCGGTTGCCCTCCTTGGTGATAGTGAAGGAGCTGCGCCCATGTAGGACACGGCCGTTGTTGAATGCGGCTATATCACCTGTACATGCAAATGGGACAGCAAAATGGCGTAGTTAGTGCGGCATGGCGGTCAAGACCAATCGTCACTTGGAAATGATAAACACAAAAACGCGAAAGTTGACCGTGTGAAAACAAACTGTTCACACGGAGCTTGTTCTTTCGCTGATGCCCTTTGCACACCTGATTGTGCGCGTGACGTGTTTACCTCGGTATAAAGCTAATATTTAACTTCACCCGAACTTTATCATAATTTGTGGTCTAACTCTATCTGCGTGGGATACTGCGACAGTACATGTACTGTATTCGAACTGGACCTATGTCCCTGTGCACTGATGCGTGCATAAGAGAAAAAAAGGCACCGGGATAATCTTTTTGGTTTTGTTTTTATTAAACGACATCTTTTTTAAGCTACCAAGTTAATATTTTCCAGGGTTGTTAATAAAGAAATGCCAATATAAAAACCCGTTATTACTTTGGTCATTTATTTCAGAATTTGGAAGCAACATGCGAATAACAGTGGATGCACGATGTACTGTGACACTTAAGGATGCTAAAGCAAGGTACCCCGGGCCGAGAAGTTAGACGATATGTGGCATGACCATGCACCGGCGGGTTGGAGCCACTGCATACGCCATGCGTTCAGGGGGAGGGGGGGTCTGAAAAGTTGGCATATGGTGCCTACGAACTTTATGGACGCCCCCTTAGAATCAGGGATTGACTCCAGCGGCATATCCAGCTTTTGGTATCGTGTGGGTGGGGGGCAAATTCAAAATCTTTGTTTAATATTTAAAAAAATCCGTCGGGGGGCAAGTTGCCCCGCCCCCCCCACTGGATGCGTCACTGATTGACTCCGGACAATCCCTTTTCTGTTCGACTGTCCTACGAAAACCCTGTGGTGACTGGAGGCCAAGTGGCGGTGCTCGACCTTAACAGAGATGCCCCAAATGATTATTTCTATAAATACTTAAGTGTATGCTGGCACGTACCATAATACCATTTGTTGCTTTCGGGCTAAGCCATACCACCTGTCACGCCATAGCACACTTATCGCGTTTATTAAGTAGGACTTACCTGACCTGTGTCCATATCAAACGGCTGAAAAGTGCATTGCGCCCCGCACGTAGGCCCTACGCAATGTTGACCCCGGCCATCTTATTTATCGGCTGCTAAATGTACGACAGCCGTTCAAAGGAAAACAATGGATGGCGTGACCTGATTGATAATGCCTTTAGCTAGTTACAACAGTGCACCTGCTTTCCTTTCTTTTTTGTTGTTTTGTCTTTGTTTTCAAACCCTCCCCTTTTAACTCTGTTATAATGTATGGAAAAATAGAATGATTCTGCGTTTCATCATCCAGTTCCGAGACTTATACACGTTTGTCGTCTGAGGGCGCCCGTCGTTGATGGTATGGCTCTGATATTTTGTGATCGTGAAGGAGGAGCGGTTTGATCGGGGAAGGGGGGGGGATAAATTACTTACCTGTCCCCAGAAATTCTGAGAGTATCAAGCTGAAAAATCCACAAAAACACTCAAAATTACTCTACCTTTCCATAATACTTGGGTCACATCTACGGTGAACCTAACAGGACGTGTAATCGCGTGGAATATCTTCTTGCAGCATGCTGCGCTCACGCACTGCGTCCTTCACCGGCTCCAGTAAGAAGTGCCGCGCGACGCCGCTTCTCGTTCCTGCGGTACTTGAGTCTGTGAGTGCCATGACTAGCCACGAAATGTAAGGTATAAAACCTCCACATGCGCCTCGCTCAAGTTTAATGCTTTCCGCTTATTTCAACATACCGAGCTCAAGCCGAAAGTTCACGTGGTTCTCAGGGCGATACATGACGTCGTAGAACACCTTCAAAGCTTTGTACATGTCCCTGACCTTCTCCACCGGAAGTGACATGTAGGGTGCCCTCGTGTGATTGTTGAAGTTAACACGCGTGAACTCGCCGAAACTGTTATACCTAGGAGTGGAAAAGATCGAGTGAACCGTGTAATTGTGAAATAAATGTCTTCCGTATCTTAGCACAATCTCGAGCTACACACTGAAAATTAACCCTTCAGGTTATGAGTGTACAAGTACATAATGGACTCTGCTGAAATCAAAGACCGAAAAATGCGGGATCCCTACAAAGATACTTTGTGAATGGGTTCATGTCAGTTGTAAGTGACCTTTGACTGCAAGTCCTACAACCATCCACCGGTTCAAACAATCCCGTTGGACATGACCCCAGGTTGCTCTGATAATATTGATGCTCAGTCTGCTTTAAGGGCCCATCAGGAGAAATGGGGATTTTCTTTTTAATGATACACAATTTAACAGTCCCTTAGAAACCTCTTACTCGATGACAGGCCTCCTCTGCTTCATGTGGTACACGTAGTAGTCCTCGCCGACGTCTCGGAAGTCGACCTCCTGAGACCGGAGGATTTTGTACATCTCCGGGAACTCCTGCCGAATTTGCTCGGCCACCATCAGGCCGTCTACGAACTGACTCTCCCCTCCCTTGGCCGTGCTGGTCTGCATAATGCAGTGCAGCATTTGAATCTAGCAGTCGTGAAACAAGAACCAAGCAGTTAATAATCTCACAAAATCTTGAAATGAGCAGAGCGCTCCTACAATACTAGTCCTATCATACACTTACAGTAATTGCTCGACCATCCATCCATGGAATTTCAATGCAAACATGCTTTACAGGCATCATACATAGCTCATAATGAAACGCGTGCGTCCGTAACAGCCGTATCGTCAGGCCATGTGGAACCGAGAAATCGCAAATTCAGAGACAACCCATAAGAATTAATTATATATCAATCGATTATGCCTTTCTGGAAGATGGGGGCCCTATTTTACAAGCTCTTTTGACATTATGTAAAGATAAACGCCTCAGACATGCCATTCTTTCGACATTCTGAGCGGGAAGTCGGTGCACTCGCAAATTATCGTTTCATCCGTCGAACTTTTAACACGTACGTGTACTCTGTTAAATATGTGAGAATAATTCTGATCGGTGCGACTACGGTCAATCCGAACCACTTGTTATTCTTCCACTTCTGTTTTCAAGGCGGCCGGTGAACATCTTAATATGTGCAAAATAAAACCCTTACTTTGGTTGCCTTGTGTTGAGCCGTTTTGGGTTATTTTTTTCGGGATTTGGCCAAAACATTACAAAAAGTGAAGAGTACATGAGAAAGGATAAAGTCACTCACGCCTGGCGTGTAGTCATAATACGGTAGGTCGGTGTGAAGGCACAAAGCCTTTGTAGTGAATGCAAGATTACTCGCATCGTGCTTACTGAAGACTTGGAAAGTCTCCCTGAAGAATGAAGATGTGATAACCAAATAAGGCGAGAACAAGAACTACATTTCGATGTTACAGATCGATTTGCTTTTCCAAACAGAGGCAGTGAAATCAAGTTAGGTGTGGCAGTTAATTCAACGAGAAGAATTGAAGAAAAAGAATTACCCGTAATTAGTTGTTTTCACATAAGCAATTCTCGCGGACAATTCCTGGAGAACCCCTTTTCTAGTCGGAGCGCCTTTAATCATGACCAGGCCCTTGGTGTTCAGGACTTCCAGCCAGTTGTACAACTCCCGGTCATCGTGGAGAACTTTTTGGAAATCGAAGGTCGGGATCTTGTCGTTCAGCTCGCCTCCCCACATCTCCAGCTCCGGACTGCCCACCGTGTCTCTCTCGTTGTTGGAGAACCGCTGGCGGCTCAGCCAGGCCACATCGAATTCGCTGAGGTGCCCGTCAGGCCAGATGATCTGCAAAACCTTACCATCGCTCCGGATTTCCTCGCTAGCTGGCTTGATGTCGGGGTCCATCTTTGCCGGGTCGGAGGTTCTCTGCCCGGACGAGGGGTGATAGCATTCAGGACATCGGCAGTTGTCCCTCAGCCAAACATAAGGGTAGACGCCCTCCGGGCCGGAGCTTAACCCCACACGGTAACACCCCACCGTATCGTCCCTGGCGACGCTCTCAAACCTCAGGCTTCCTTTTCTTTCCGGTGCGGCCAGCGTAGAATGCGACATCCGGGTATCCAACGACCCCAATACCGATCGAATGCTTGCCGCATTCCACGCCTTCCTGCTGGGGTGTTGCCCTGCACTCGTACCGTGGGCAAACTGAACCGGAGTACGCCCCGATCCTCCCCCTACCACCGCCGGCGCCACGCTCTGCCTGAGGCTCAGAACTGACCGCCGAATATTCAACGCACGTCTGGCCAAAGTAAGGGGCCTTGCAATCGCTAGAGCCATGATGCTGCGATGCTGTAGTAGAAAACACAGCCTTTACTCAGTCGACAACGATCAACAACTGCTGTGAGCCAATTCTAACTTACCCTGCCGAGCACAGAAAAATGCGTCATCGCCTGTTTCCATCGCACAATGGTGCCATGGTCCAAGGTCGACCTAGTCAATTTGAATAGATTGTACTTTACAGTGACGCCAATACAAATATAGGCCTGTATGCATGATAGCTACGCGTACTAACCTCTTTTCTGTGATTTAGATAAACCTGTCACAGTCTGTCTCTGGCAGCCGTTCCTTTACAGAACAAACCCATGTCACACGATGATGCAAAGACCTACTGGTGGGTTGGTTTAGATCGCCAGCGCAGATCTATTGCTTTTCCTATTCCTATATGAAAATATGGAAACCTTTTGTGCCAAACGGACCCCATCAAAATGCACGGCTGAAGATGCTGTGCACAGATGACCTTGAATTCCCCTAGGTCTGTGGAGAACCACTTCACAATAGGCCTTCTCACACTACAGCCTTTCAACCCAGGTTGAACTTAACCCATGGGCGAACCCATGGCCGCCCTGGGTTGAAAATTAGATTTTCAACCTCAGCCCGGCATTGTTTCACACTTGTTTCCTGTGAATTAGGCTTATCCGTCGGGGCGAGTTCAACCCGAAAATGAGCACAAACAATTTTCAACCCGGGATGAAAATCTCAACCCTGGTCCGGAGGAGGGTTGAGGTCAACCCAGGTTGAAGTCAATCTCGGGGGTGACGCAGTGTGAATCGCCACCCGTTTTCAACCCACCTTCACTTGAACCCTGCGTCAACCCCGAGATTTGTCCAGTGTGGAAAGGCCTATGATGTACATACAATACATCCTGTTTACGGCGTTTACATGTTTACGGTGGACATTGTAGGCGCGTGTGTACCAATGCACGAGCACCCACGGGATAATCATTGCCTGCAGCCGAGCCACAAGTAACGCCAAATTTAGATGGGTATGTCTTTTTAATAGAAAAAACGCGAGTGTTTCCTGAACCAATCACACTAATTCTTACATTAATAGATAGGCAAAGGCTTGCCGAAGAAACTCTTTTTGGAACTAAGCCGTACGGAGACGAGTTGAAGTTAGGGGTTGCGTGCAAAAAAAGGATTTCACACACGAAATGAGCCCGATTTTGACGAAAAATATGACATTTTTCATGAAATCTGCGAGCGTCAATGATTAAAAATTTCATTTTATTGGTTATTTTCTGAAAGTATAGCATCTTATAGCTTCGTGCTCCTTCAATAACTAGGAGATACTGTGAGAATTATGCGTACAATGACGAAAGATATTGCAAAAGTCCATTTTGGGGGGGGGCAACTTTTCCGCTGACGTGCAGCAGGAAGTAAACTCTTGCAGGCTTAGTTCGAATTCCCCCAAGGAATGTAGTGATGGCCGACACCTGGGAAGCTCGTAATTGACGGCTCAGGGCGTGATACACATTTTTTCTGGGATATCCATTTGTCAAAAGTGTATTCTTGAGATTTTATTTACACATTCATTAAAATCATTTTATAGTGCATATGCGTGGTCGATGTTCTGAGGGCAAATTAAATATAAAAAATATAGCTATCATTCAACCAAACTTTGCCACATTTAAACGATCTCCCAAAATCATCGAGAATTAAAGAAATCATACGAATGATAGGATTTCGATGACTTGAATACATGCAGCACGGTTTCATTTATAAGTTGCTACGATTATTTTGTCCACACCCTTTGTAGCAGAATAACAGGGAGAAACTCCATGTTACACTTAGTGGTTATGAAGATCTCCTGACCACATTTCATGCAGCAAGGCGGGTTATGTCATTCAAGGCACAAAATGAGTGTCTCCATAGCTTGGTCTATATACAATAGACCCTTGCACTAATGAATTCATAATTTGCACGCATGCGCACAAATGGCCTTGGCGGCAAGAAGTGTGAGCGGTCCATTGAAAACGTGCAGGGTTGCAATTTAGATCATTTTCTCTCGGGTTTTCTTGCTCTGTTCGTTTTTTTCTTCAGAAAATCTCATTAAATCGTTTTGCTATTAGTTTCTATTCTAAGCGAGATTTTTACAATCGTGATTTTTCCTGTGCACACGAGATTGTCGAATCTAAGCTGGTCTCCTTTTGTGCTGTTTTATAGCAAAAACGATTTAATAGGATTTTCTGAAGACAAAACTGAACAAAAACCAGAAACCTTAGAGAAAATAATCAAAATGGCACCCCTGTACGTTACCAATGGCCTGCTCACACTTCTCGCCGCCAAGGCCATTTGTGCGCATGCTTGCATAATTATGAATTTATAAGTGAAAAGTCGATAAAGCACATTTTCTACATTTCTTGAAGTGAGTTCCACTTTCTACCCCGTTTTCACGTTAAACAGCTTGTTGGACAGTGGTAGTGGCTATCATTTGTTTCAAACAGCGCTAGGGAGGCATTTTGAGGTCTTGACGAGATTAAATATTCACAAAATTAATGACTTTGTGAGAATGTGTATATTAGTCTTGTTATCAGATGGTACCCATATCCCATACAAGGACAATAAATGTACAAGGTCAAAATACATTACAAATCAGAAATAAGGACACTTTTACGAACTAACATATTTCAGAAACGGAAACCAATGACCAAACGGTCATCGTAGCTCTCTAGCGTTCGGCTTATATCAAGGAAAGACAATTAAAGTACGTGCAAATACGATAAAAATGGGAAATACACAATAGGAAATAAGCATTTTCCAATCAAAGTAATTAAAGTAAATTGAAGTAATAAAAAAAACCAAAAGAATTAACAAAAATACCAGGGATAAAGGAAAATCTATGCCATTTTACAAGCTATGGTAAGTTAACTTTGCAAGAGTGTAAAAATTCAAATAGAAAACATACAGTGAAGACAATAACATTGAAGCTTTTTTTAGATCAATGTACTGAGGTTGGGCAGCATTCCGATTTACATCACGTGGCACGCGCCGTATGCACCACTATTCTACAGTTTTTACAAGGAGAGTTCGTTCAGTATTGGGTGTCTGCGGAAACACACCACAGATAATTATGGCTAAAGAGGGATTTTTGAGGTAAAACTTCATGAACAACTGTAGTTAGAAAAGGTAAAATTCCGACATACTTTTCCCGTAGACCTGATGGGTTATACTTTGTCAAAACATTCTGACTGCTCAGTTAAGTACATGTGATTTGATAATCGATAATCGTGTAGTGGCTAGGGGAGAAAGTGAATATTGAACTGAAATTAAATATTAAATGAAGCACTGAATAGACACTAAAAGCTTTGGCAGATTAATTAAGCGAATGTCGCAAGAAGTAGAAATTACCAGCAGCAGGGCAATCAATAATAAGTTTGTCAGAAAATGAACGAGTCTTTGCCGTCTAGATTCAATAATGTGCCAAGTTCACTTCTCTGAGAATTTCCAGCCAATTCACGTCTCAGTTTATTTCCCCATACCAGACGAGGAACTCACACTAGGGACTCATTTATTAGCACACCTGCAACAGCTCTCGTATTTGTAATCACCCAAGATCCCATATAAGATATCAAGTATTTTCATACTTATTATGTCCCATTCTGGGCTCGTTTTTTCAAGTCCGATTCCAGATGTAAACTATATGTACCGCGGTATGGCCGCTAAAATATCAAACTGGTGGATAACACGGTGACTCCTGGAGGTCAGTCTTTTCGCTCGTGGTAAGCAAACGCTATTATCCCGCAGTATGGTCCAGCAGCAATCTGCGGGACCATACTAAATGGGCGTGGCTAACTTTGGTCCAGCGGATTATCTAGTTCGGTTATCAGTAGTAAACAGGTTTTCCTGTAACGTTTTTGCTATCCTGAAGAAGCGCCCACATCTTTCTTACAAAGAACATAAGAAGCCTCGATACTACAACTGATTCAAAAAGTATGTATCTTCTACCAAGTTAGAAGTGGCTGTCAGCAGAACTGGAAAGAAAATATACATTGGGGACAATAGTTGCTGCTGACAGGTTATTTTGACGCCATATATAGAAACAAGGGAGCACAAAGCCCCTTGTGATTTCAGTCTCTGTAGTGTCAAGTCGCACTCCAGGATTGTATCATTGAAGGAAAATACACCCCATTCTTTATAGATGGATTTCACATTAGCGCCGTCTGCGCACATCTGCATCGAAACCGAGGCTCTCTGTGTTTAAGTTCGTCGCGCGCACCCGCGGAGTCCACACAGTACATGCAATATCCGGTTCATAAGTGTGGTGCCACTTCAGTTTAAACCACGCCCACTGCACAAGATAAACGGTCATCGCAGGTACGTTAGTTCGCGGTAAATTGCCATTATTTTTTCTTTTGATTTCACGTGTCGAGTCATCCTGAAAGACTGTTCCACAAAAAATTGCAGCCTGAAAAGTCTAAATTTAACATACCTTTATGTATTTTGTGTCTTAACTCCTTACTTTCAATCATCTGACCGTATTAAGAATTGAAGCTGACACATACAGCCTCGTTTTCAAACGCGAAAGTGGGCAGATCTACGCTAAAAGCGTCGTATTGGGATCCCTCTATTACAAGCGCTCATCACCAAAAAGATTCTCCCGGAGAATGCGCATGCGCGAATGAGCCTCATCCCAGTCCATGTAAGCGCCCTCCAGATGCCGGTTGCCCTCCTTGGTAACAGTGTAGGAGTTACGCCCATGTAGGACACGGCCGTTGTTGAACGTGGCTATCTCTCCTGTGCAGGGACAAAAAAAAAGACACCAAAAAGTGTGGATCGGTAAAACTGCGAGACAGCGTTGGCCAGGTCGGTATTTCAAGAGGACGAGGTTGTTCGAGAGCAATTGCACCTCACGTCGTGTCCGTTCTACATCTGCGGCTTGTCCATTAACTGCAGATGGTTCTGCAGCATACAGGTATGCGCGCACCAGTCACGTGTCCTTCACTGATTCTCGCAAGAGGGCGCGCCAACGCGACCCTGACTATACCGCTCCTGCAGTGCTAGGTCAATATCAAAGGTATGATTAATTTTTTTTCAGAGAGTAACTTGAGACCCCAGTCAAGTTCTGTATATGCTTTCCGGGTTTTTCAACACACCTGCGACAAGCCGATACTCCACCAAGTTTTCAGGGCGATACATGACGTCATAGAAGACCTTCAAGGCTCTGTACACGTCCCTGACCTTCTCCGCCGGAAGCGACAGATAGGGCGCCCTCACTTGATTGTTGAAGTTTACACTTGTGAACTCGCCGTACTTATTATGCCTGTGTATATATATAGTGGTGAAAATGTTCGACGGTTAATGTTGGCACCATACTCACGTGCATTTTTATAAATGTCAAGTGTGTACGTCCCTTTGGCACTCCACCGGCAACGCCTGTTGACCTCCCTGTAGAAAAGACATCTTGAAAAACCCTGTGTATACCGTTATAACGCTATGTGCGCTTTTCTATGGGGATTTGCCATAGGAAAGCGCATACTAAGCAAATTGTGACGTCGTTATATTATACTAGAGGTATATTGGTGGAAGAGAGGCGTGTAACGCACGCCTAGCATCTGTTTATGAGGTGTGGACCACCACGCCTAGGGACTAGTCCTATGCACACTGCTAATGACGTACCTCAATGTTTATCGCATTGCATTGATGGTACCGAATGGAGGTCATCGCTGTCTGATGTACGTGTAGTACGATTAGTATTCGCTTTTAAACCTTAGCTTTAAACATTCCGGAGAATAATCTTCCACAACTGGAAAAAGGTACATAAGATTGCGCCCTCCACTTTCTTGGGATCGACTGCATATTAATCCCACGCGTGCAATTACCCCTATTCGTGACATACGAGTAGGTGTAGAGGGTATTCTGGTCTTGGGATAACTCTACAAGGAGTAGCGTTTTCAACAAGGACACTGGCAACCTCTTACTCGATGACGGGCCTCCTCTGCTTCATGTGGTAGTCGTAGTAGTCGCTGCCGATGTTTCGGAAGTCGACCTCTTGAGTCCGGAGAATTTTGTACAAGTCCGGGAACTCCTGCCGCACTTGCTCCGCTACTTGCAGGCCGTCCACAAACTGGTTCGCTCCACCATTGGTGTCGCTAGTCTGCTCGATACAGTGCAGCATTTGAATCTGGCGTTCATGAAAACGTGAGGATCGATGATGTAAGAATCTCAGACAAGCTTCAAGTGACTGAAAGAGGTACGGTGGTTAGCCAGGGTTATACCTTTGATCAACGCGCCCGCGGCAAAATGGACGGTCGCTCCAGGGCTTGCATGCGGTTCGTCGTGTGGTCTTGACTACCTATTTCGCCGCGGGCGCCTTGATCAAATGTTAGCCAGAGTAAAGTCGATCCGTTGCTAAATACCTGTTTTTGTGGCCCGTTTGACCCATGTTCATAATTCAGGTTTGCTTTTTCAGTGTGTACGATTTGGCCACATTATACTGTGTAACACCCCTCCAGTTATGTACATGTATACGATATGAATTTCTCGACGAACTGTGAGTTTCAAAGATGTGGGTATCGATTAACCGAGTAAACTGACTTGATTATTCAGTTGTGCAACAATTATTGGTTAACAAAGCCTCTGGAGTCACCTTTTTTTTATACATGAAATAGCACATATAGTTATAACAATATTAGGCTAATATTAACCGGAAGTAGAACTATATAGTTTAGGGACCGAAGCTTACAGAAAGCACTTTGAATAATAAAACTGAGTGTCCCTTTTAATTTCACAGCACTGAACCTACAAATATTTGAATCGAAAAATAAACATTTGAACATTCGATAATGGCCAAATATTGGTCCGTTATTTCTGTTCTGACATGCCAACTTTTATCTTTTACATTTTATTTTTTTCAGTATTTAAATACTCATTTTTGGCTTGATTTAATGATTTGTTTTTAACGTTTGTTTTGTTTGTCCTTTGACTAAATTCGAAGATCCTTTTTTGTCGCTCAAGTCATGATGTTTGGAAATGCATTGCTTTTTTAGTTGCTTTTGTGACGGCAAATCGATAATAATTTATTACTTATACCATTCACAAGTCGGCACAGGCTTAGCTGCAACCAGACAGTGGCGATCGATTTCAGTCCACCTTCTAAGTTTCTACCCAGTGAAGCTCAGGTTTTACTGTGTACAAACAAGCCAGATGAGCATTTCGTGGTAGCCTGCAGAGTTCCATTTTTGGTGGTGTTGTTCTGTTTTTATCCTTTTTTTGGTGGTGTGTTGTTTATCGTGAAATAACCAAAACATTCATTTAGTAGTATACACACACATACATGTATAGCATTACAATACACTCACGCCAGGTGCGTAGTTATAAAACGGAAGATCGGTGTGGAGGCACAGTGACTTCGATGTGTATGCAACACTGCTGGCATTGTGCTTACTGAAGACTTGGAAAGTCTCCCTAAAATGTGGCCAAGAATGAAAACGTAATAACAAGTTACTTAGTTAGGCAAGAGCAAGAACTGCGTTTTAAACAGTAGATCTATCTACCCCCCCCCAAAAAAAAGGGTGAGCTCGTATTAAGTTTTAGGCCTATAGTTAAAGATTACGAGCACATTACCCGTAATTAGTTGTTTTCACATGAGCAACTTTCTCGGACAATTCCTGGAGGATTCCTTGCGCAGTCGGTGCCCTTTTCACCAAGGCCAAGCCCTTGGTATTCAGGACTTCCAGCCAGTTGTACAGCTCCAGGTCGTCTTGGAAAAGTTTCTCGAAGTCGAAGGCCGGGATCTTGCCGTTCAGCTCGCCTCCCCACATCTCCAGCTCCGGACTGCCCACCGTGTCTCTCTCGTTGTTGGAGAACCGCTGGCGGTTCAGCCAGGCCACATCGAAGTCGCTGCGGTGCTGGTCAGGCCAGGTGATCTGCAAGACCTTACCGTCGTCGAGGATGGCCTCGCTAGCTGGCTTGATGTCGGGATTCATCTCAGCCGGGTCACAGGTTCTCTGCCCGGACGAAGGGTGATAGCAATCAGGACATCGGCAGTTGTCCCTCAGCCAAACATAAGGGTAGACGCCCTCCGGGCCGGAGCTTAACCCCACACGGTAACACCCCACCGTATCGTCCCTGGCGAAGCTCTCAAATCTCGGGCTTTCCCGACTCCCCGGTGCGGCCTGCGATGAATGCGACATCCGGGGACCCAACGACCCTAATACCGATGGAATGATTGCCGCATTCCAGGCCTTTCTGCTGTGGTGTTGCCCTGCACTCGCCCCTACCACCACCGGTGCCACGCTCTGCCTGAGGCCAAGAACTGACCGGCGGATGGTCAACGCGTGCCTCGCCAGCGCATGGGGCTTGGCAATTGCCTGCGCCATGATGCTTCGACGTTACTGCATGCAGCCGCAGAACAGTCTTTTCTGGCCGTGGTGGGTCTCAGTTATACAATAGAGCCTATTCAAACTGGAACCTGCAGAGCGTAACAACGCAAAACCAGATGTCCAGAGTCCCGTCACCAGGTCAAACCACAGAGCCAGGACAAACTACGATATTTGACTTTCTACGGTACGATGTGTCTGCCCGTACAATTCCCTGGTGAACATGTATTATACGTGTATATATCCATATACACAACAATGCACACTGACATACCTATACATAATGGTCAGTATGGTGTTCTATATCTGCCACTCGCCCCGCGGATCTCGCCCCGCGGATATCGCCCCGCGGATCTCGCTGAGAAATTTTACCACTGGCAATTGTGTACACATATAACGTACCGACCTTTAAAGAGTAGAAGTATTGGTGCAACTTTATTCGTGTTCTCATTTATTAAAACACTGGCGGCCTACACAAAGTTGATAAGGCTACGTAGTTTGCAAAAGAGGAGTCTAAGTTGCATATGCGACCGGCAGGTGTCATCGGTAAGTAAATTTGTGTGAGAAGTTTCAAGTTATGCCATTTTAGTTGGATTTAAGGTTTGTAAAACCTGATAAACTGTACGACGAAAAACTGTGTTCTTGTATTGTTTTCAGGAAGGAACATGGAAGACCTTTTGTAGCGCCAACCAACAGTTCCACAGCCACTGTAGATTAGTTACCCTTTAAACTATGGGCGGCCGAAAGGGCCAAAATTAATAATGACAAAAATAAGGATAATAAACAGAAACATAGATAAACACAGAAATATATGTAACCCTGCGGAAATACACAGATTAACACAGAAATAAAGATAATAAGCCAGAAATAGATACGATGATATAACTAAGATTACAGAACTGAAGATAACCACACAGGTCGAAGTACAGACAACAGAAATAAATTAAAATAATCATGCTCAAAAAATACACGCGACAGAAAAATAGTAAGCCACAGAAATGAAGACTACAAAAAAAAGACGACATATACATGTATAAAGCTGGCGACAGAAATAAAGACGAGCACAGAAATGCATCGTTCTAAAAAGAATGTAAAAAAGAAAAGTGGAGGGTAATATATGCGTTTTCTACGGAAAACGGATAGTGACAGCGTGAATATTTTTTTACGTAGGGGGTGTAATATTTTTTTGACAAATTATGTGGCGGCCGCCACATAATTTGTCAAATATTTTTATGCCTAGGGGATATTTTTTGCACATGGGGTGTATCCATTTCTTGCGACGGAAGCCGGATAGTGCCAAGGGGTGAATACTTTTCCGTAGGAGGTGTATACATTTCTTGAGCATAGGGGGTCAATATTTTTTGCACAAAGGGGGTGGAATTTTTTTACAGATTGGGGGTCAATATATTTTTTACACGTAGACCTGGAGCGGCAGTCTCCATACGTTCAAAGCGCTTTCCCAGGCTGCACAGTCGCGACGCATGCGGATTGACTCCGTTTTTTCAGCAGATTCCATTTTCTATGCTCGCGTTCAGACGTCGTGCTGGCTGCCATACTGTATGTACATGTACGTACGTCGAGGGCTTCCACGTGTTAGCTCCCTCTCGTGCAAGAAATGTACAACCCCCACGCACAAAAAATATTGACCCTTGTAGACACCCCATGTGTAAAAAAATATTCACCCCGTATGCGCAAGAAATGTATACACCCCATGTGCAAAAAATATTCACCCCCATACATACAAAATATTTGCAATATTATGTGGCTGCCGCCAGATAATTATGTAGTGGCCGCCAGATAATTTGTCATAAAAAGTATAACACCCCCCTACGCAAAAAAAATATTCACCCTGGCACTATCCGGCTTCCGT